>NW_004955417.1:19240962-19247591 GCF_000276665.1 Chinchilla lanigera
AATCATAAAGCATAGCCAACAAATTGGAAAAAGAGCTTCTTTCTCTTTTCAGTTGCTCTAAATCTGATAAGTGGTGATTAAATAGTAAATGTGAATTTTGGATAAACATTCACTTTGTGACATTATGTGCTATTGTCAGATAGATGAGTCCAGTATTGAGCAAAGAATAATCATTGATTTGATGCAATTGTAATGTTTAAAAAGTGGAGTATTGTACCATTTAAATATAAATATAGGTCCAGGGATATAGTTTAGTGGCACAGCGCCTGGCTGGCAAATGCGAGGTCCTGAGTTCGATTCGCGGTAGCGCATAAATATTCAATATAAAAAGAACTGATTTTAAAGGATACTCATTATTGAACATTTCAAAGCAGAAAAATAAAAAGCCAATAAAACAATTTACTCAACTAATGAGGATGGAGCAATACCTTAAGACAATTCATCAGTAAAATATGAGGGAATTTGTGATAATAAATTACTGAGTTAGGTACAAGGACAGGGAACCACAACAAAGTTTATGTAGGTGATTCTCAGTAAATAAGGTCATTTTAAAAAGCACACAGGTCTAAAAACAAATATATATATTTTATTACAAAATAGAAGAATAAATAACTTTGCATTTTAGTATGGATATAAAATTGCAGATGTTCAATGGATAAACATATATATGTAGATTTACAGATAGTATGTTTTTATTTTAGTTTCAATATATTATATTTTTCCCTTTAAAAATCCTGAAAAGTCCTAATTTTTCAACGTCTATTTTCCACAACTGATCAGCTTACACAGAAACATGAAAGAGGTGATGCTGGAAAGCCCATACTGTGTTTAATCATTATGTAATTACTCAAGTTCATCAGCCTGGGAAAAATGAAGTTAATAACTATAAGAATTAATGAGATATTTGTTACCTCATTATCAGTGCTTTTAATATAACACTACAGTGAAGTAAGAAATAAAAAATTAATCCTGTCACTTAGGTCACTGCATGAGGAAAAATGCTTCTAGATTCATTTAAAGGAAATACTGCAAGCTGGGTGTGGTGGCACACACCTATAATTCCAGCCCTCGGGAAGCTGTGACAGGAGAACCACTGCAAGTTCAAGGTCAGCCTAGAGTACGTAGTGAGACTCTCTCAAAAAGACAAACACAAAAACAAAGAAAAGTTCTGTAATGAGAGATAAAAAAACCAGAATTTTTAAATAAGGAGGGGAAAAGGGCTTGAAGAAAGGAGAGGGGGCTGTGGTAAGAAGAAGTAAGAAATATCATCTCATGTACAAGTACAAATTCCCTATGATGAATGCAATCATTACGTATATCTAAAATATACCAATAAAATTAAAATTAAAATGCAATAATATTGAAAAAAAAAAAGAAAAATACACAGAAGTAGGAGAGAAGTTCTAGGTGGTAAAATCTACTCCTGTAGAAATACACAAAAGCTTTTAGCATCTCTCTGTCTCACTGGTACAACCAGGACTGGACTGAAAATAACCTCAGATGACTGAGAAATCCACGAACTTAAAATGTGTGTAACCAGTAGATTCTACCAATACCAAGAGAGAGGGAAGATTAAGTGGGCAAAGTAAAGAAAATTTTTGTGTTCATTTCTAGGATTCTACCTGTGAAACTAGTCTAGGGAAAGAATAACCCATGTACCCTAACAAATATGCTTTCAGGGATCTTTTAGACATTGAAACTATCTGCGATCCTTGTTTTCAGGCATTTAACCTCCAAAAGTATAAGAGAATAAATTTCTGTTGTTTTAAACCACTATGTTCATGGCATCTTGTTATGGCGGCGATAGGACCCTAAATCATCCTTTTCTGCAGAGAATCCCGAGGACATGAGGAGACACAGGTGGGAAACTCTGAGAAGAATGAGGATTCCACAGGGAATGTGCCATGTGAAGTTATTCTCCCAGTGATTAGCTACACTATTAGTTCTGTATCATTTCTTCTGAGTATAAAGAGGTATTGTTTTTCAAATTCCGTTTCCTCCCATTGCCTCATGGGTCTTTCTTTGTCAAACAGTCCACCTCAAACTTCCAGTACCACTTTCTCAACTGTGTCTTTTTCAGTGGGCTTTAAAATAAATAAAAATGTCACTATCTTCCACCCCAAGAGAACATCAATGAAACATAAAGCTATCCTCTGATTTTTTATTCAACTCTGGCTATTAACCTATTTTTGTTACTTTTTTTCCAGCCAAGAGAGAAGGGGCAACCTTTTCCAGGCCCCCTTCTGTCCCTCTTAGACAGAAGCTTTTTTTCCTCTCAATAAATTCTTCCTACTCTAAACAAAAAAATAAATAAATAGAAATCAACAAGATTTATTGATCAATTTTACAAATTCCACTTCCTACAATCTATGCTGTAGATGTTAGTATATATGTAAAACCCTGTTTTTCTCTCCAACAATATCAATAGTTCCCTTACATTCTAAAATAACATTTAAATAAGATAAACTCATGATAACACAAAATCTGGCTTCTATGTCTTTGAAACTTAAGCATAATTTCTGGGTAAGTAAGCAGCAAGCCAAATGGGAAACAATTTATGATTAAAAGCTGAAGGACATGCCAGGTGTGGTGGTGCACACCTGAAATCCCAGCATTCTGAGAGGCTGATGCAGGAGGAGTTCAAGTGAAAGTCCAATCTCAGGCAAGTTGGGGAATTAGTGATATCCTGTCTAAAATAAAAACAAAAATGGAAAGGGCTCGATGTCGTTCAAGGGATTCAATCCCTAGTACCAATAAATAAATAAATAAATAAACAAGCAAACAAATAAATCCCTGAAAAAGGCAGGAAAATTAAAATGTATTTTATTGGTACAGTAATGTTTTTTAAACCCCCCAAACCAACAGAAATTGTTTAATGCTATGCACAAAAGTCAGTAAAATACTAATAAATGCTCCTACTCATTTGATCCAGAGCTGTTACTTTTCTAAGGATATATAACAATGGAACTCCTGTGATATAAACACTGCTAAACTGACCCTAATATCTTAAGTTCAAATGAACTTTAATGGTGTGCATAAAAAAATTCTTTTACCCAGAAATTTTGAAATACAGATAAAATAGTGTGCATGCCATTGATCAGTAGTCAATTCATGCACATATTAATTTATATGAATTCAATTCTATACTAGGAAAAACAAAAGACGTGAACACACATAGTCTGTAAATACAAGCAAAACATAATCTCCATGAAAAACTGAGTGTATTGGATAAATATGGCACGATACATTTTAAAAGTCAAGTTCTAATATATAAAATGAGGAATGGTTATAACTTGGGATGAATGACGGGAAATGAAAAAAATGTGAGAAAAGACATGTAGTACACTGATAAAAGAATAGTTCAAAGCAGCAATAGCAGACAATCATGGGCAGGTGAGAATGAGAGGCAGAAGAAGCGAAATGGGAATTTGATTTGTAGAGATCTGATGAACATGGCTTGATCAAGTTACATGAGGGAAGTCAAGGTAAGGACAGGAAGAAGTCAACAATCAGTATTTACTTAATGCTATGTCCTTACTCCGAGGAAATTGTCAGTGATCATTAGATGATTTAAGTGACTGGAAATGTACTGGAGATGTGAAACCCAAAATATTGATTTTAATGCTTTAATTTTTTGTGTTTTAGCTGAATAAAACAAATAATTGTGTCATGTTTAGCCGTGGTACCTTTAAAATCCTGTCCAATCCAATAATTCAGGTTATTTTATTTCATCCTTTTGAGGGCATGAGAGTGGTGGTAGAATACATTCCATATGAATGCAAACATGAGGAAAAGTGTGTACGCATGTGCATCTGCATCTAGTATGTGTCATCATGCAAATCTTTACACACATTATATTATGTAATAATAAAATAACTCTATGATGTAGACATTTATCACCCCTTTTTAGGGGTAAGAAAATTAAAGCTAAAGCTGGCGATGTGATCTGTGCAGTGTAAAAGACATAGCTGAGTTCAGCCCGAACCCAGAAATCTGACTCCAAAAATGCATTCCTAAATGGAATGACATTGAGCATGGAAAGTGGAAGGCACTTGACATACAGTGTCATTTACTCTTTACAGCTCTTTTCTGTTGACATGACTGATTCTCATTTTACCAATAGGTTGAGTGTTGAGGATGTCATGTAACTTGTGCAAAGACAGCAAAGAAGTGACAGGGCTGAAATCCGAATCCCCTAGTGTTAAAATCTATATATAGTTTGAAATAAAGAGTAATGCACCATTTGCAAAATAAAATCATTTTTCTTACCAATAAACAAAAGTGCACTTTATTTTATCCACAAATAATCCAAGAAAACCTATTTTAAAAATACCACTATTTTTGTCTCAATATATCATTATTTTCTACATTAGAAGAATTCAATTCAATTTACACTACCCTGCCAGAATAAAGATTCCAGTATTTAGGAAACTATTCATTAATGCATTTTGATCGGTACTTTTTCCTTCTCTTCATGAACACACATAGACTACTGTTCTCCAAAGTGAACCCAGAGAGTCATGCTGTTTTCTGGATAATCGTTGCTAAGATTCTGTCAGCAGCCATGTAATACTTTCAGCATCTGGGGACCGTAAACCTCTCTAGCAAAGGGAAAACTGCCTTGGTTACAGAAGGTAAAAAATCAACACAAGTAAGAGGGTGATACCGTTCTTGTAAACTGTCGTTCTCGTCACTAACACAGCTCAAATCTGATTCAACCTATCAATATGCTAGGGGAAGCAAATACTTCGTACACCAACAGACACTTTGCTAATGCTAGCGTCATCGCTCTGTTTCAATGTTAAATGAAATGTTCACCGTGTCACTTCTGATGACAATCTGTCTAATTAATGTGAGGATCCTGGATTTCATTCAGAGGTGGGGGAAGGAAGGTAGTATCTGGTTTTAAGAAATTGGACTGGAAACATCAGCTTATTTTATACATCAGCAGCAGAAATGTTAAGATGTCATCCTACAAGCTTTAACGATAAGAATCCATGTCCTTCTGTAAAATACTGAGTCATCCAGACCCAGACGTTCCTGACAGCTATAACAAATCCTTTACCATGCACCACAATGTTATAAATCGACATTCTACAAGTTTATGAACTTTCAGCCTCTCTTTTATACTTTACTGCTCACTAAATTTCCCTTGCCTTTCCATGCATGAACAGAGCCTAATCTGGGTTAGAGCCATCTGGATCTTAAATTCAATGCCCTTTAGAAGCCAGATAGGTGACTTCTAAGACTTGCAATCAGAGATGCAAAGGCAGCAAAGGACACAGTGTCCTCTTGGGCCCAGTGAAGAACAGATTGTCAGGCTGACAGATGAGTTGGAAGGTCCTTCACGGTCTTTCTTACATTCATTCAGAAACTAGACACTTAAACCAAAGTATCTTCTTTCTGGAAATGTGTCAGTAAACTGATACATGGTTTTCTCATGAATACTTTTGTCACTGTTATCATTTCTATATTTGACTTTATGCATATTTTTACAGACTTTGCTTGATGCTCTGGTATTTCCCCATTTTATATAATTCCAAAATGAAGGCACTTGCAAGATTACTGGGTGTACTTCTTTTTAAAAATTAAAAACAATCCTGTTTTCATTTTATATTGTTGTTCACCTGTGCACTTGACTGTTAATCCAAATTGAATATAATCACCTCAAACTTTATTACGAATGTACTATCTAAAAAGAATTATAATGTACTTTTTAAGTATCAGGTAATTCCATAAAAAACTACACGGTGAAATGAATTTTACTTACCAAACTCCTTGGGAACTGCTATAGAATAAACACAATTATGTCCCACGCTATAATTTTTTGGATAGTTTGGTGATAGAACAGTGCCTTCTGATCCTGTTGAACGACTTCCACAGGGTGCTAGAAATAAAAATGATAGAAATAATATCATCAGAAAAATTTGAAACCTGTATCCTATGAGTAACTTCTTGATATGCAAATGGCTACTGGATTTCAAAGTGTAGAATTTATTCCATTTTTTAACAAGCTCTTTTGCTATCAAATTGGGTCATATTGACTTCAAAATAGTTGTTCAGATTACAAAATAAAGGCATGCACAATTAATCAACCAATATAAGTACAAATCAATCTTTTCAATGAACTAAAAGAAATTAGCAGTATAACTATTATTAGCTATCTTGTGTGTGTTCGTATATTATACACACATGCAAAATTTTACAAATATTCAAATTTACCATTCTTCAATACAAAATAGTACAGTAATATTATAATAATGTTATCTATGAGAATAAAACAAATGTTTGCAGTAAACTCATAGAAAAGTGGTCTTGTCACAAGACGGGGGATACGTTGGGGATCATAGCTCCGGTAGTGAGAGAGACACTTGAGCTACTTTTTAGTAGAGATTTAAAGTTGATACTGTAACTGAATAAGATCACTCATAAAATTAAGTTAAATGAGAAGACATAGCCAAAGAAGTTCTGCAAGACCCCAAAGGTTTAGGGTCAGATAAATAAATCATGGCAATAAAGTCTCTTGCTTGGGAGCAAGAAAAGGTTTAGAGCTGGGCGTGGTGGCCTAGCACTCAGGAGGCTGAGATAAGGGGATCATTGAGAGTTGAAGGCCAACCTGGGCTACAAAG
>NW_004955417.1:19247691-19248913 GCF_000276665.1 Chinchilla lanigera
AAGTCAATGTTTCATTAGTTGCACATGATTTAACCCTTTACATATAAGAATGAAAAATTCCACCAAAACACTCCGAAGATTATTAATCAATTCAGCAATATAGAAGGATACAAAATCACCATACAAAAAACAGTAGCATTCCTATACATCAATAATAAACTCACAGAGCAAGAAATTAGGAAAGAAATTAGGAAAATTATCATTCACAATAATAGCAAGACAAATGAAATACATAGGAATTAGTCTAACTATAAAAGTGAAAGACCTCTATAAGGAAAACCTCAGTACTTTGAAAAAGAAAACTGAAGAAGACACACCAGAAAATGGAAAGATTTTCCCCACTGCTGGATAGGCAGAAGTAATACTGTCACAATGCCCAGACTTTCAAAACTGATAAACAGATTTAATGCCATCCCAATCGGCATAACAATAGTGTTCTTCATAGAATAACAACAAAAAGTCATGTCCTAAAATCGATATACCAGAAGATATCTAGAATAGTACATGCAGTCCTAGGCAACAAAAACAAAATGTAGATCATCATGACCCTGCAATTGTAGTTATATTCTTAAGCTATGGTGAGAAAAACAGCATGGTACTGCACAAAATCAGACATGTGGATCAGTGGAATAGAATAGAAGATGAAGGAAACAGCCTCAGGCACATTGACTTATCTGATCTTCATCAAGGGCACCAAAGCCATATGCTGGAGGAAAAATACCCTATTTAACAATTGGCGTTGTGAAAACCGGTTAAACAAATGCAGAAGTTTAAATCTAGACTCATATCTATCATCATGCACCTAAATAAAATGAAAATGAATTGAAAACATATATATTAAAAGAGAAACAATCTGCTGGAAAATAAGATAGGTTAAATTCTTAAAGCCATAGGAACAGACAAGGGCTTCTCAAACAAAACCTCAGCTGTACAAGAGATATCATCCAGAATCAAGAAGTAGGAAGATAGAGAGTACAAATGACCAATAAATGCATGAAAAATTGTTCTGTATGTCCAACCATCCACAAAATGCACATTAAAACAACACTGAGTTTTATTTACTCTTTCAGCTTCTTATACTAGGGAGACAATATGATGTTCGCACATGAGGGTCTGATTTATTTCACTTATGAGTATGGTCTCTAGTTGCATTCATTTACCTATAAAGTACAATAGATACTGAGACAGGGACACAAATTTCTCAAAAGGAAGGAACAACTGC
>NW_004955417.1:19253300-19288690 GCF_000276665.1 Chinchilla lanigera
TTTTGTAATCTGAGCAACTACTTGAAAGTCAGTAAGATCCAAGGTATTAACCATTGTTAACTTTTTATTGTCCTGTTTTGAAACTCTGTATCATTGGATTTTTTTTTTCATCTTTCTTTAAAATAAAAAATGAGAGTTGTGACACTTTGAAAAAGTCAAAACTTTTGATGGATTCCTGCCCAAAATTTAAATACAGCAATACATGTAGAAATGCAGAAAAGCACAAACAGGATGTTGTATTGAGTAACATGGCTAGTGATGTCCTGCCTTTTTTCTTAATATTCTACAAAAGGATGTTAAAGAGTTATAATTATACTAAAATTAAAACTTCAGAGACACAACAAATTGACAGTGGTGATTATAACCAAAGCTACATTTGCTCTCATCATTCATTATTATTTGAGATGAGAGTAGTCAGGTGTATTCTTATTTCAGCCCTGATAACTTCATTCAGCTGATAATGCTACTGATGAGAGAATCATTCAAAAATGAGAATTTTTTTTTTATGTTAACTTTCTGTCTGATTTAAAAGGGCTTCAAATTAAAATGACAATACTTTGAAAGTACATGACAAAAGCTGTTATTTTTGTATTTGGAAGGTGTGAATAGACATGAGAGCTTCTAACTCAAGCTCAGTTCTGTGACTAAGTCGTGAGCATTCTGCCATCCCACATTAATAGGTGTCACCTTTGATTTGCTTCATATACCTTATTTTGCATAATAGATATTCAGGACAGCTTTTGTTGGAAATTTCATTTATAAGTGTGAGGTTTTTCTTTTAAACCAAGAAAATATGTAAGACTGAAGTTCAGCCATATGAGCCATGTTCTTATGGTAGCTAATATGTCTAATCTGTTATGTAGGCTGATAGTCATAATTATATGGTTTCATGTGCCTTTTTCTTTTTTTGTGTGTGTGGAGTGGTTGACATAGATTCTCACTATCAGCCTAGCCTAGAGGTTTCTACAGAAACCCTGGTTAATCAGAAGCCTTGGTTAATCTTGCACTTGTGATCCTTTTGCCTCAGCCTCCGAAATACTGGGATTACAGGTGTGTGCCATCGTGCTCAGCTTCATCATGGGTAAATTTATGGTAATAATACAGAATACAGTAGTGACTGAAAACAATCATACAGTATCTATTTTAATCTGTTTCGTGTGTAGAAGGCATCAACGGAATAATGATTCAGCCAAGCCAGCTTCACTCTTTCTCCTAATGCTGCTCCCTGGTACCCTTTTATATTCTCTTTTTATTGTAATTTCATCATAGTGGCTAGTAGGGAAAAGGCAGCATTTATATTATTTTAGTGCTAACAGTTACTAAAATATGAAAGCCAACAAAAATTTTAAATTCTACCATTATTTTTGCTCTTTGACATATGCTTCATATAACTTTAGGTTTTTTAAAATGGCAGTTATTTCTCTCTATCCATTATAATACATTACACATGAAAATACACCTGTTCCTGGTCAAAACTAATGTATCACATAATTCTATCATTTAATTTCATGTTTACAAAACATATACAATTATGGGAAAATATGGTTCTATGAATAAGGAAGGATGGGATGCAGATGAGTGAAGGAAGGAAAGTTATTTTATAGCAATGGAGGCACCATGAAGGAAGGTTATTGATAGGAATGGAGTAAGGTTTGGAAAACGCTCTTTCTCAAAAACATACTTGATCATAGAAAACCCTCTCGCTATGTAACAACTGCTACCATTTTGGCAATGCTACTAATGTCTACTAATGTCTCTGTAATTGATTGAAATTAATCATGCTCTTGAAGCACTGAAGAATTACACTTTATTTTTTAATTATTTAAGTTTATTGATACATTATAGGAATACATAATGCTCACATTTATCATAGGAAATTTGTACCTGTACATGAATTATCTGGATTCTTTTCTTCCCATTCCTCTCCCCTCCCTTTAACCCACCTTCCCCTCCTTATAGAATTGTACTTCATATGTACTTATAGAATCAAATTACATTTGAGGTTTAAAATGTCAAACTTAGCTTATTTTTAAAATGCTGTTTTTCTTCACTCTGTCTTTCTGACTTGGGGTCCAATCACTGATTGGTTGCTTCTACTTTTACACATCTATCCCCTTCCCTCTATCTTCTTTATTGTTGTATCTAGCACAATCCAGACTCTCAACAGTTTCTACATAGGCCCTTCCGATACATAAGTCTACTCACCACTACTTCACATCATGAATGATTTTTCCAACATGCAAGCCTTCTCATCTTTCTCCTCTCTTCTTAGATCAGCACAAATGCAAAGCAAGTTCTGTGTAAGTACCTGCTACCTGTTGGCTGACTAAGTGAACTATAAGTACAAGACCAAGCTACTATAAAATGATATTTCACAGTCAGCATGTTATGTTTCATGTCTAGATGTCCCCCTAGAGCTTCATATGCTCTCATAGGTGGGGCTTTGGTGAGGTGACTGGATGAGGGGTGTGTGATGTGCAGCGCTGAATTAGTCCCCTGATGGGCTTGTAGCTGGGTGTGATGCTGGGAGGTGAAGCCTGATGGGGAGAGGTGGGTTGCTGGGGGGCGTGGCCTGGGAGGGTCTAAGTCCCGCCTTCCTCCCTTCATCCCTCTCTGCTTCCTGCTTGACATGCCATGAGCTCTTTCTCCTCTGCCATGACTCTCTACCATGCTTCCCTGCTTTGCAGTCAGCCAACTACGGACTGAAATATCTACAAACTATGAGCCACAGCAAACCTTTTCCTCTTTAAATTGGGAGTTTTGGGTGCTGTATCTCAGCAATGAGAGAAATGACTAAGAAAGCATATAACACAGATGTTTTATTTGGTTGAAATTATGCCAGAAAATTCACTTGAGTGCAGAATCCATACATGGCTTTATAAATCCATGTGATATTATTTCCTTTCTATGATTAAACTTTTGCTGTTTCTTTGTTTGGTTACCTGGAATGACTGTTACCTTACATTGAGGAGAAATACTGTGTGGAAGACAGGAATGAATCTTAAAACATTAGCAACATAATCCGGGATATGAAATTTAAACCATAGGGCCACATGGATACTGAGTTCCATTGAAAAAATTTAAAGTCATGTCTGTCAATTCATTATATCAAATGCACACTGATCTTTTATCAGTCAGGGGCATCCTTCAGTGAGTAAGTGAAAATACCAACCATTAAATTTTCTATTCTTTCTGTTTTTCTTTTTCTGTTTACTTACTTTTAAAAATATCTTTGGCTGAATTTGTAAAATTTAATTCATGTAAGTAAAATGTGTCCATGACTCATTTATATTTGGTATGTTCGTTTTACTCCTGGATTATGTTGGCAGTAATACAGTTGATAGATGTGGTATATTATGATTAGATGGAAAATGTCCCCTAAAAGTCTCATGTGTCCTAAGGTGGGGGCCCTGTATTCATCAGAGAATTAATCCAGTACTCCCTTTGGCAGCACATATGCTAAAAAGAGAACTAATCCCTACTGAGTTCGTAGTTGACTGTGCTGTGAGAGAAGCTAGTGTGGAGAAGACAGGCCCTTTGCAGGGTCGATCTCCTGCTCTGGATCTTGCTTGCTTGCTCTGCTTTTGGGCTGCAGTGGGATGGGCAGCTCTCCTTCACCACTCATGCATCGAACCTTCTGGAACTCTGTGAAGCTATGGGCCAAATAAACCTCCTGTCCTTTACATTTCCAGCTTCCAGTATTTTGTTCCAGTGTCAGACAAGCTGACTAATGCATGTTAATTCCAGAGAAACCAGAGCATGGATGGTTTCTAGCCACCTCATAGGAAAGATTTTCCTCCTGTGGTTTAATAGGGTCATGTATGTGGAATAGCAGAGGAAGACTGAACAGGAATAAGGACAAGAGATGCCTCAATTTGTCATAGCTCAATCTTGGAAACAACCCAAAGGCCCATCAACCGAGGAATGGATTAAAAAGATATGGTATTTTCATACAATGGAGTATTACTCAGCTATAAAAAAAGGATAACTCAAGGCTTTTATAGGTAAACAAATGCAACTGGAGACCATATTCATACATGAAATAAATAAGTCACATGTGTAAACATCCTATTGTCTCCCTAGTGTAAGAAACTGAAAGAGTAAATAACATCCAAAATGTTCAATAGATATCATGGAAAGGAAAGGAAAGAACAACTGCAATGCAGAAAATGAGAAAAGAAGAAAGGGAAAAGAAAAAAATATATAAATATACACACACACACAAGATAGCTAAGATAATTATACTACTAAATTCTTGTAGTTCTATTAGTTCATTGAAAGGAACAGTTAGCGCTTATATTACATGCCTATATCTTGTAATCTGAACAACTACTTTAAAGATAACAATATGCAATATAATAGCCATTGTTAATTTCCTATTATCTTGTTTTGAAATTCTGTATCTTTGTTTTTATTTTTCTCTTTAAAATAAAAAGGGGGTAAAAGAGAAAATGAACAAGAGATGCCTTACCACTGAATGAAGTAGAAAACTATCATACATTGATATGGACTAGAGACTACTTGAATATTCATGTACCTTATAGGCTTTATAATACTTTCAACATAGCCTTAAGCGACTTGCAATTTTACATCTATATCTTCACTTATGTAATGTATAATTTATTACCAAATGTTCTCTATAATGAAAATTATTATATAATGTGTAAATTAGTCTCAGAAAGATTCTCAGAAGTGATGACTTCCTGCATGTCCCAAAGGAGCAGTGCAATGTATTAAATCAATAATTTACTAAATGTGACCTGTGACTATTGAGCTTGAAAGAACTGCTGTATCTTACAAAACTGCTGCTCTACCTCTAGTAAATAACTTATGCCCTAATATAGCCTGATTGAATGTCACAAATCATACATCCCAGCACAGAATATATTTGAAAGCTATATTTCCCATGGAGCAATTTTTTTAAGACAAGGCTTCCTGACCTTAAACTCTTAGATATGAATGTGAATGCAGATACCCACTGTGTTCCCACAGTTGACTTTAAGATTAAAGGTACTTATTTCCACATTATCAAAATTTCTGATATTTTATTTTTCCTACAGTATAAAATTTTATAATAGGCCACGGGCACTTAAGAAGAATAAGTAATCCATTTTTAGCATAGTATGTGAGGTAAACTCTTAAGATCTATTTTATTGATTGCATTTGTTATCTTTTCCACTGCCTTCATTTGATGAACGGACCTCTCTTGTACTGAGAATATTGTATTAATGTATTTGCATATCCTGTAATTTTTTCTGTAACAGTAGTATTTTTTTTTCTGGTGTATGGATGTATAAAAGTTACAGCTTCATAGTGAATTGTGGCTTTTACTATTATAGAAGAGTTCTTTGCTATATTTAATGTTTTGGGCCTTTCTCTCTGTTTTGTCTGAAATTATTATTTCTTGCTGGGCGTGGTGGTGCACACCTGTAATCCCAGCACTCAGGAGGCTGAGGCAGGAGGGTCCTTATAAGTTCAAGACTAGCCTGGGCTACAAAGTGAGTTCAAGGCCAGCCTGAACTCCATAGCGTGACCCTCTCTCAAAAAGACAAACAACAACAACAACAACAAAATGAAATTACTATTGATGCCATATTCTCTTGTCTTTGCCTGATATATTTTTATCCTCCTTTTTTAAACATATTGAATCACTTTATTTTAAATGTCTCTTGTATACAGTATATAGTAGGGACTAGTTTCATAAGGCAAGGGGAAACAATTTTTAAATAAGTAATTTAAATTAATTTATATTCATTGCCATGATTCATATGTTTGATCTCAACTCTGATGCAATATTTTATAACTATATATAGTAACTATGTGTATTTTGAGTTTCATTATGTGTTTTCCACAGATATATAAAAACAAATGTCTATATATATATGAATATATAGAATATAATCTTTTATATATTACATATCAGCTTTTCTTTTCTTTCTTTGTTTTTTTTTTTTTTTTTTTTTTTGGTCTTTTTGAGACAGGATCACACTATGCAGTTCAGGATGGCCTTGAACTCATTTGTGGCCCAGGCTCACCTCGCTCACACAACAATTCTTCGGCCTCAGCCTCCTGAGTGCTGGGATTACGGGCGTGTGCCACCATACCCAGCTTCAACTTTTTATTTTTAAGTATGTATATTTGTGAGGTATAATGGAATGTTATAACACATGCATATATCATGGAATTATTAAATTAGGCAAATTAGCATTTTAAATGTTGAAATCACTATTGTTTCATTTTCTTCTTTGTGCAGAACCTTGATCCTGCTGAAAATACCTATTTACCCTTTTTTAAAGCTCTTTTCTATGTCTCCTACATAAACATTCATACGTTATTTTGTTTACCTGCCTTAGCTGGTAAGGTTCAAGTGCTATTTTATCATAATCATGATAAATGCTATCTCAAATTATAAACTACTACACTAAGCATCTAATTTATTTTAATATTTATTTTCCTCTCTGTTATGTTTGATACATTTATGTTTGCTTATAGGGAAAACTGCAAGGATAATATTGACATAAGTTTTCTATTGCTTTATTTGTCTACCTGAAAATAAAAACAAACAAAAATCACTCCACATTCCTTGTGAATTGGGTTCCAATATAACTTTTTTAATACCAAAACAGATCCACCACAATGTGGTAACTAATGGCGTGGAAACACTTTTAATGACTCAATAAGTCAACTTAGTAAAATGTGAGCTTCCGTATCTGGTACTTCACAGATTGCCTGGACTCATTCATTTGATTTTTTGAGCTAAGAAGGCAACACCTTCATCTTTCAGTACTCGGCGAGATGTGTTTTCCATTAGGCAGTGTGCTCCCCGAGAAAGCAGGTCACTGGACAGCACAGGCACATGAATTACTATGCTCCTGCACAGATCTTTCATACTGACAACAAATTCTATTCATAATTAGTTTGGGATGTGGACTATTAACCTATGATACCCGTGCCATTCAGTTTTTACTCTAATTTTTAAAAACTGACATATTGTGCACTGTTATGGTTTAGCCCTAAAATATCTCCCAAAGTCTCATGTATTCAGAGGTGGAGTTCTGGGAAGATAAATGGGTCGTGGGGTTGTCATACTCAGCAACTAGTTGAGTTAACAGTTGCGTGAGCTAAGAGGAGGTGGAGCCTGGTGGAACAGCGGGTCACTGAGGTGTGAACCGGAAGGGTATGTTCTCATCTCCAGCCCCCTTCCTTCTCTGTGGTTCTTGCTCTTGCTGCCTGCCAAGCATGGAGCAGCTTTCCTGTGCCACATCCTTGCACCCGCCCATTTCTGTCTTTCTCCTGCCAGCCAAGAACTGAAACCTCTGAAACCTTGAGTCACGAAAAATCTTTCCACCTTTAAATTGTATATCGTAGGTATCTTTGACATAGAGCTAATAAAATAAGAAAGGAGACAAGGAAAAATATAACGAAGAACTGTACTTTTAAAAAGACCACAACTTCGGGGCTCAGGTCAAAGTTACCCCAAGCTATCCATATTGGCATTCCCTTGGTTAATTTAGGCTCCTTTCCTTTCAAACCACAACAACCAAAATCCCTCAAGAACACTATTAATTGGTAAATTAGCTGAGTTTAAAAAAATAAAGAGCAGAAACCTGATCCTAAGATAAAGGAACAGGTTGAGAGAATTTAAAGAATGTTTCAATTGTCCATGTTAAACAAACAAATAAACACAAATGGGACGCACACCTGCAAATTAAGGGAATACTCTTCTGGGAAATGGCCCACTTTTTCTTAGTTTCTACCCTCTCAAGAGAAGCATAAATGCTCCCAGTTCCAGGAAATAATATGTCACATTTCTCTGAATAGCTCTCTCTACTCTTGAATGTGTACTTCTAAATTTCTGTCTAACATCCTTCCTGTGCCTCTTACTGGGCAGTCCCCAAAATTCTTTCTCTGCAGTGGGAGTCAACAAAACCGCTACTTATGCTGTGGGTAAGTGGGTTTAAGTTCCTGGTCTTGGTAGAAACCTCTTCTGATCATGTCCTGTGACATTTTTTTCTCACTGATGAAAAGTACTTAACGTGTTCATATACCATAAAATTCACCCTACTGAAGTACAAATTGGTTTTTAGCATATTGACAAGTGGTACAACAAACTCGACTGTCCAATTTCAGCATTGTTATTGTCTCTCAAAGAATTCTAGTATTCAAGAGTAGTTGTTGTCTATTTCCTTCACTGCAAATTACTGTAAGTCAGTAATCTACAGTTTTGTAAAAAACTGCATGGAAAGGCAACTTCTTAAAATGATTTAAATTGAATTACTGTTTTTAAAATGACAATTTCTTTTATCACTTGATTGATGTTTTCTTTCTGAGCCATTACTCTTTAGTGTGGATAATATTGTTACTTTTTAAATTGTTTAAAACAACTAATATGGTACCATGAAAATGCTTTTAGAAAGAAAAACGCTCCTTAATAATTTGAGTCCTTCCAAATCTTCTCACAAGTGTTGCCTTCTCAGGAAAATTTTTCTTGATTTTTTTTTTTGTTTGTTTGTTTTGTTTTGTTTTGTTTTGTTTTTTTCCGGTACCGGGAATCGAACTCATGACCTTGCGTTTGCCAGGCAGGCGCTGGGCCGCTGAGCTAAATCCCCAGACCCGGAAAATTTTTCTTGAATTCTGGATTTATTCAAAGACCCCACACTCCTTTAAATATATTGAGGACAAAGATTAGTGATTGTAATTATGAGTATATTTGTATAGGTCTTTGATTGATGCCTGTACCTATCTCTAGATTACAGGATCTATTAAATGAAAATTTCCATGTCTTTTTACTATGTAGGGTACATTTTGATGCCAATAGCCAAAAACCTAAGTGTGGCTTTAGAAATTAAAAAAAATAATTATCTGGCAAAATAACATTCTAGCAGTCTAAGATTTTCTGTCTCTGAATAATATCAACAAAAAGCCAGGCTCTTTCTAGCCTTTCATTTCAGCAGTTCTCTGTTTGGGTGCTTCCCAGGCATAAAGTGGCTGCCTTAACACCTGGTAGTCTGTTCAAAGGGAAGGCTCACAGGGACAGGAGTAGGGCTTAGGGCAGAGAAAATCTTGTCAATATACTTTATCTGTTTTTAAGGAGCGGTAATTATTTCCTAGAAGACTGCAGATTTCCTACTTCCTACCATGCCTCTTTTGACAGAACTAAGTTTCTTATTAGCATGGAATTGTTTATGACTATCATTAGATAGAAATGGATTGTGGCCTCGTGATCATCTCTAGAGTAGAAGTTGAGCCTATTTTCCACAAGATTAAAGAATCTTTAGAGGGAAGTTGTTGAGGAAGTTAAGGCTGACAGTAAAGGAGAAAGCCCGCGCTTGCAGGCTGCAGTCTACGTTAGCAGGTGTATCTACTAGTGTCTCGTCACCGGCAGACATCAGACTCCTCTGTCTTCAGCCTTTGGACCTGGACTCCTGCTATGGACCCCTAGGCATCTACTCGGCCCCCAGACATCAACTGGGGCTGCAGCCTTTGTTCCTTTGTTCTGAGCCTTCCAACTTCTGGGACTGAACAGAGCCTGTATCCCCTGGCTTTCCAGAGTGCAGACAGAGACAGCATGCTCTGTTCCTGTCTTCTGGAGCTCTTGCCCAAGAATTATGGAGGACTCACAAGCTACAGAAATTGGACCCACAATTCTGTTTGCATTTGTGGGCAATTTCTGGACAGAAGGTCCACAGCTCTTTAGATTCTGGCCAAGACCCAGGAGTGCTTTCTCCATCCATTCTGCTCAGCGGCTCTCTCAGAGGGATGTGACCTCAGACAACACGGCAGTTGCTGCTGCGTGATGGTGGGTTACGGCACCTTTGGTGGTGGTCATTCTTTTCACTTCATTTTCTCCTCATGTCCTTCCAAGTCTTTTTTGTGCACTGTTTGTATCTCTGGAGCCTAGCATAGTGTCTTATATAGTAGATTGACAGTAAATATATATCATGTTAGGAAATAACAGCTTGTTATTGACTAAATATATGAAATATAAAACTCAGAAATTTTACAAACCTTTTGTTTGGGGTAGCATACCAGACTATAACACATGAAGTCAGTAACTGAATGGCCATAGAAGAAAAGGAAATATAAACTGGGAGTGGAAAAGAAAAATTAGATCCGGTATACACTGTAGGCTTCTATAAAATGAATTACAGAACTGCTATGCATAATTTCAGAACTTTCTGGGGACAATATAGTGAGGCATTACTAAGGCCTTGGAAAAATGAATTAAACTCATCAATTCTATGCAGATGGAAAGCTTAGAAAAAAATAGCAGGAATAACTTCATTATCTGCCTCATACCTTTCTTGAGAAAGGGAGGGATGCCTTAAGTAAGAGACCCTTAATTTTCTCTGTTAATTTTCCCTAAAGATATTGAGCAATGGTCTATGTTTCATCCTAAGGACAGAAGAAGCTGCAACCTCGGTTCAGCTGTCTTAAGGTAGTAGAATGCTATTTGTCTTTTGAAGGTCAATGTGATATTCTAGTCCTCTGTATTCTTTTATCTTTCTAAATTTCAGGGAGGAAGCCATTTCAACAGTACTGGCAAAAAAGGAGGATAATATGACCATCAGCTCTCTGTCTTTATAATTCAGGAGCAATTGCTCCATGAATTTGCTGGGCAAGGAAATCCCTTTTCAAGACCCTAACTGAACTTTTACCACTGGAATCTCAAAATTTCCTTTAACTACCAGGCAACAAAGGGTCGTGGCATTAGAAGTGCTTGGTCCTTTTTCACTAATAGAAATCATGTAGATTTTCATATTATAAGTGCTGCAGATACTTCAATATATTGCAGTAATTATTCTTGTTTCAGGAACTTCTCATTATATACAGCAAAACTTTTTTCAGATATGGTTTTAATGTACTTTGATAACTGTCTTCACTTGCAGTTGGTATCTTCTTCAAGACTATCTGTCTTTATTTTTATCTTACACACTCAGAAAAGCATAATTCTGTAGGGGCCTGTACATTTTACCATATGCACAAAGAGCTTAGAAGCCTGTGTTCTATTTAGATGACTGCAAAACGACCCTTCTTTTTCTTTGCCTTCTCAACTGGTATAGGCAGCTAAATTAGATAGAAATTAATATACAGTCAGAGGGGACTAGGCTCTCAAGGAAGTCAGCAAAAAAGTAAAAACATCAGAATTGTAGTGGGAGATTCATCTAAAGAAGACCAGGCTTCATGATAAAGATGCAGGGGTCAGGCCCCCCCAAGGGATAAGCAGTAACTTAGCACCACCTGTTCTAGTAAAGTCCAGATAGACATCCATCTCCCAGCCAGGTGATGACAGCATCAGACCCCTTCCTCCCCAAGGATGTCTTTGTTCTTTCCATGCATCTTTACTGCATGACCTGCTTCCCTATTGGATCAATACTGGCTAAGCAGCTGTACTTACTTGTAGTCTTATAGCTTCACTAGAGTTTGACCCTCGTTGCACCCACATTGTGACTTTGCTGCATAAATTGCCCCTGACAAAGGGCTTTAGTGACAACCCACTTCCAGGACCCCTTCTGTCCTTTAGGAGCTATTCTTGTTCCCCAGTAAACCTTTCTTACTCTTAACCTCCTTTGTCCTTTGGGACTCATTCTTCAATTTTACAGGACAGAAACTCAGTATATCTGACATCTAGTAGATCAGGAGTTGTATTTTCTCCTGTATCACTATCTCCCAAAAGAATTTTGGTTAGAGAATGTTGTTTTGGTCTCAGATGTTCCAGAAAATGTTAGTCACATTGAAGAACCCTTTCTTGCTTGCAGTTGTCTGTTTTTCCAACAGAGTAGAACAGTTCTTCTTTGAATCAGAAAGATCCCAAAACTCAAGTCTGGAACATGGGGAGCAATATCCAGTCTTAGGGTTATCTTAAGTTTGAGGCTACATAGAACCACAGCCTAAATATTGTTTGGCTTCATGTCCTTACTAACTATCCTTTGAGGTTCTGTCTAAATCACTAGATTTGTTTTAAGATTAGGGATCAAATTCTTTGTTGCAAAAAGAGCTCTTTTTGTTTTCTTTTAATCCTAGATCTCCTTTAGGAATTTTAGAGTGAATGGTTTGCCAATGGAATATAAGCATACACTATTACAATTTTCTTTGTTTAACATAATGAAGGAAAGTAGCCTCTTATTTCCCTCCTTAAGAGTGTTTTCTTGAAAACATTATAGAATAGGCATGACTTTTTGTTTTTTTAGTGTAATGTTGCCAATCTCGCAGCACCGGACTAGTAAATGCACACAGTACTTCTGAAATTACCTGAAGGTCTCACATGAGATGTGCAGGAGACAAGGTGCACCAATTTGTCTCAAGGAAATACAGTAATTTTTAATTGTTCTTTCTTTGACTTTACTGTAAAAATCTGTGCAGCATTCTGTCCAGTACATGAAGCATCTTTTCAAGACTGCCTGTAATGAGCATTGCATTTGCAATATGTTGATTCAATAATAAAAATGTTTTATTTTCTAGGTTTTATAGAATGAATTCTGTTATTAGGATGTTTATTTCCTTAACAGAAGTAAAGGTTTGGCTATCCTTAGATCTCATGTCTTATTACCTTTATACTATTTAAACTTGCCATGACTTCTACAGTCACAATTGTATACTTTATTTTCTTCAGTTAGTACAAAGAAAAACAACCACTGGGTTGATTCAGCTTTCTCTATGAATATTTATTTTTCTATTTGCAAAACTAGCGATACATAAGGAAGGTACATTTGATGTCTGATTTAAATATAGGCTACATGCTGGTGAGGAGTCATGGGCATTTTAGCACAATACGAGGCCATGTGACTGCTCTTTTGGAGACATAGTTTGAATATGGGTAACAAGAAAATATGCTGTGAATTATAAGCATTGATTAGATTAAATTGCTTTTCATGTGAGATGTTCTCCATAGCATGCTCCAGAACCGCAGCAGCAGGGATTTATTTATAACAACGTTAATGATTCTCTAGATTAGTCTGCTTGAGGCCAACTGGAGAGATAATGTATGTAAGAGTGCCTGGAAAATAGCAGGTGCTCAGTAACATTAACTTTGCTTCCTGTTTCCTTTTAAATAATAGTTTTTCCTGTATTATGTGAAAATTAAGTATGTTTTGGTCTTATCCCAATGTGCCTTTATTTTTTAGCACAAAACACATTTCACTTCACTAAAGAAGGTTCTACTACATTCTATTTTAGCTGTGAATAAAATTACTATGTACTGCTGATGAAAGGCAGACATTTAATGATACTCAGAAATAATTTACTACTCATCTTTGTTTTATGAATATTTTATCTACATGTTTTAATTATGTTACATATTTAAATGACATCAAATCCTAAATGGCTCAGTCTGTTAGACCAGATAATCTTGATACGCATTCATAATACATTGGGATGTTAGATTTGTTTCATATATTAAGAGAACTTTGTAAACCTCAAGGACACTTGGAATAAGTATTTTAGCTCAAGTCATGTCATGCCATTAGAACAGAAGATCTGAGAATAAAGTTATGTACTTCTTCAAATACCCAAATAATGTAATTTCGTAAACAGCAGGTCATAGAAAGTTACTAATTTGCGATTACCCTGAAGTTGGAAAGGTATAATTATGAAATAGACTTTTTCTAGCTTGTTTCAAAGTTTTCTCTTCAGTTGATATGATAAGGGTGCACTCCTTTTAAATGTATTTATCATGATATGTATAGTTGGAGGGTGAACGGAGAATGGTGCTAGATGAACTTTGGATATCTGATATAATACACTTTGAACCTACTTAGAAGTCACTCGTGATGGAGTTACTTATGTTTTGGCATAACTTGAGACTTATATTAGCATGACTAAAATGTAGGTATTTGAAATAGTGTTATAGCCTATTAAAAGAATAGCTAACGTGGTTCAAGATATCTATTAAGGCTTTCAGAGTTTGCCCAAAGTTATATTTGAAAAAGCATCTCAGTTGAACAGTTGTATCAGTTTTTGCAATGATTTATCTTTTCATAATCCTTATCCTTAGCATGAAGTAAGATTTCAGAAGTAAATAGAAAACCTTCAGCTTTACCACTTATTCTTCATGCCCTGAATTCATTTGTAGAGCATTTAACAAACTTCTATGGTTTGAATGCTTCCTCCAAAATTTCTGTGCTAGAAATTTAATCCTTAATGTAACTGTGTTGAGAGGTCAGATCTTTAAGAGCTGATTGGGTCATGAGGGCTCTGACCTCCTGAAGAGCAATGCTGCTATTGTGGAACTAGGTTAGTTACCACAGGAATGGGTTTCTGATCAAAGAATGAGTTTAGATGTCGCTCTCCCCTCCCCCTTCTCCCTCCCCTCCCCCTGCCCTCCCCCACCCCCTCTCCCTCTCCTCCCCCACCCCCTCTCCCTCTCCTCCCCCACCCCCTCTCCCTATCCCTCCCTTCGTCTCTTACCCCCCACTCTTCTCCCCTTTCCCTCCACTTTCCTCCCTTCCCCTCTGCTCTCCTCTCCTCTCTCTCATGCCTTCTTGCCCTTCTGTCTTAATCCAGTATGACTGTTAACAATTAAATTAACACTCTCAGCAACTGTCACTTAAAATGGGAAAAATAAAAAGGAATTATGTTCTAGATACAATTTTTTAAGTCACACAGTAAATTGTAGGTGGAGACTTGCCATTTTGTTGTCGTTTAATTTATGTGACATTCTTGTGAGATAAATTGCATCACTGAACAAGATTTTGACAGGATACAATTTTGGATCGTTTTGGATCTGCTTCTGACAAATATAATCTCCCACTGTCCAATTTAAGCACCTTGCAATATTTTCTCGAGATTTAACATGTACACCTAATCCTACACAGTGAGAAGAGCCTCCCTTGTAAAAGAGTCAAACTTTGTAAATTCCTATGGTTCAGTTCAAGCTCACAAATATTTACTAAAAGCCTGCTTATGTAGGTTAACAAGTCACACTCCAAACAGGAATGCACTCTCGTTACTACTACATGGAGCCTGTGCACTTTCAGAGTGAAACTAAAGGCAACATTAAAAGAAAATGTAAAATATTGTTCTGTTCTAAGAGCTTGCAGAGTATGGTCATGTGCATATTATCTTTTATATTAAAAAGATAAACAGTGTAAAGGCCCTGCCTTACATTCCTCACCCCACAGTAAATGAATGAAAAATAAATAATAAAAAGTAAATGAGTAGATAAATACTTTTTTCTTATTTTGACATTTAGGAATTAGAGTCTCATATTCAACTCCCTACTCTGGTACTTTAAAGCAAAGCCTACCAGGTGGTCAAAACTTCCTGGCCCTGTTCTTGGAGACCTTGATCAGGATCCCTGCTGTGGAAAAAGACATAGCATGAGAAGCATCAGAGGGCTCCAGAGCTAATTCTCAAGCCCTGATTAAACTAGAAATAGAAGCACAGTCGTTTTTAACATGTTATAAAGCCAATCATTAGAATAATCAAAAATGATGTAACTTCAGTAGGAAGAGGAGAGGAGCTGTGGTTGGGGCATAACTTTCTTTTATAGCAGGAAATCAGTAGAAAATAATCTGGGTTTTATTACAGGGCTATAAAGAGCAATCAGAAATTATAAGAGGAATCAGCTCATGCAGCACCATTGTATAACATTTAAGCCGTTTTGCGTTATTTTCTAGGTAGTTATTATATGCATATTTTATTCATATAAGAAATAAAATCTATGTGACTCTGTGATAGAGTGCTTGCTTTGCATGTGTGAGTCTCTGTGCCATCTCGAATGCCATATATAAATATATATACATAATGTAACCTTACAAATAAGGAATTTATCTTTATGAACAATATCTTTCTGGCTCTGTCACACATCATTTAAACACTCATTTTGATTTTTTTTAAGTGTTCAATTATTTCATTTGAAATCCAGGCCCTCCTGTATATTGTTCCTGAGAGGGTAAACTACTAGATATATGTGGTGATGATTAGGAAACTAAAATATATTCAGCTTTCCTCAGTGTGTGGAAGTACCAGCCACAGAAAGTACTGTTTTATATGAACTATTTAATATGGGTTTCCCAATGACCTTACACATTTCACACTCTTATCCCATGACTAGGTGTAAAGTGTTCCCTCAGTACTTATGGTTAGTTACTTCCAAGAGACACAACAGGTACTAAAATGACAAGTGTCAACCAAATGGTCTTGCTTGGAAAGGATAGCAAGTCATGAGCATACACCAATATTTGTGAGGCACTTTACGCAGCCCTTTGTATGTGCTACGTTTCTTAACTGACTTTTCACAATAATCCATTGAATTGATAAGTATCAATGCATATTTAGAGAATTAAAAATCAAAGCGCTGTTGGCCTCAGGTCATAGTGTCCAAGGATTCAAGCCTAATTCTGCTGTACTCTTGAGACTGCCTGTAGAGATGCCTGTGCAAGCAACATGAAGTTACTTGACTGCAAAATTGATAAGATGAAATCTTGTTTCAGAAGATTTATTTGTACATTAATGGAGAACATGCAAATATGATGCAGATGGTATTTCTATGATAAATGAAATTTATCCTCCAACATAGAATACTTCCTGGAAAGTAGGAACAACATTGAACAAATGAAATTTATCCTCCAACATAGAATACTACTGGAAAGAGAGAGAATTATTTTAAGCATGTGCTTAAGAATATATACTATTCCCAGACATTCCTGACTTTCTCAGATCTTTCCTTCTCGTGGCTCTGAATTCTAAGACAATGATGACCACTCTTCTTCAATTTCCATGAAACTGCCATGCCATTAATCATTTTTTGGATGAATTAGACCTCAAATAATTATTTCTTTTTTTAAAATCATTTTTATCTTCTGATAGAGGAAGTCATCACTGCTAGTCAAGAATTAGTCAGTTTTTCTGGTAGCTGGTGAAAGAATTCAGTAGATGTCCAGCATTGTTTTACTTGTTTGAATAATATTTTGAAGCACAGAGTTTCAATTATCTCCAGTTTAGAGATGGGAGAAAATAAGCTTAGAAAGATTAAATGACTCAAAAGTCAGAAGTTCTGCAAAAAAAAAAAAATGTGTGTACCTTCTACAATGAGGAAAAGTTACTATGTGTATCAGTCACTTAAAATGTAAAATGCATACTTTTAATGGATCAATATTGTTCTATTTTTCTTATTCAAATCTGTCGTAAAGAGTACTTGATAGCCTGGCTCAATAAAAACAAACACAGTCACCAAATGAATGCATATACAGGTACACACGAGTACTTATGCTTACTGAGGTTTACTTATTTTTGCATGTGTAATTGCAAAAAAGTTACACAAAATAATATATTCCAGTACTGTGTTCATTGAATTACAATACTTTTCTCTAGTTTTCATTTTTCTTCTAATTGAATTGAATTTTTTTGAGGGGGGAATTAAGTTCTATTTCTACTATAAAACTGCTAGTGATGACCCAGGAGACTGATTTTATGATTCACTGATTCACTGATTGAATGCCTAGTTCTCAGGAGAAATGTATATTCTTCTGTATTTCTCTGAGATAAAGATTCATCACCAATTCTGATTATTTTATTTTAACACTGCATGTTTGCAGTAGGTGAAGTTTTCATTCATCTTGGGGAGTAGGTACATACATTTAATACAGCTTTTTTATTAATGCTTTTCCCCTCTCCATCCACCTTCTTCCCTCTGTCTCTAAATCCCTTTATCCATTTCTTTATTATTTTTCTTATTAATTTTAGTTTGTGTTTATGACATAGAATTTTGCATTCATTATGAGTATTTAGTACGTATATATAACACATCCACTTTACCCACCGATTTTTGATGATCATGTTGAGATGTCGGTTTCACTGTTCTTGTTCATCATTTTTGTGGCCAGTATTTTATGTACAACTAATGATTTCAAGAACTCTAAATCTTGAAGTCACACAAATGAACGTGAGTGACAGTACATTTGGTCTGAGAGAATTCTCCAACTGTAAGTGGCACATTGTTTTAGAGACCTAGGAATATGCACACTTTTTAAAAGCCATTTTTAGTTGAATTTAGTTTTCAAATCCTTGAAAAAATATCCTCATTGCCTCCAGTACAATTGTAGCTGATATTTTACATGGTTGATTTTTTCATAATCAACTATTTTTTTTCTCTTAAAAGTACCTTTTTTTAAAAAAAAAAATTACCTGCTTTTATTAGTGTCTGTTTGGAATGTATCGTATTCATACTTGACTTAAGGAACTGCCACATGTACATAGTATATCTTGATCATTTTGATCCCTTTATCCCATTCCTTTCTCTCCTTTACTGCCTCCCCCAAGTCCCTTCCCCATCTCCAAGTTTGCCCTGAAATACAGAAATAGCTACAAGTATTTCTTCTATCCAATAATAAAACTCAGTGAAAGTATGTTTCTTACCATGACAGCTTGGTAGGGCTCTATTCCATCCGGGTCTTCCATCGTCTCCCATGATACAGGTCAGTGTAGAATACCCTTGAAGAACGTAGCCGGCATCACAGTAATAGGTGACTGTGGACCCTAATTTATAATCCATTCCAAGTCTGGTGCCATTCATTATATTGCCCGGATCAAAGCAGGACTCCCGCAGTTTTGCTGTAAGACAACGTGATATGATATCAATTGCTTTAAAAGACTATTTCAATGAAATATATTAATTTCTTCTTCTAAATTATAACAGAAAGCACCAACACACTGTTTCTGTTTAAGAACTCAGTCTACCAAATAACCCTTAACTCCACATGAAATTTTGTTAACATATTGAGTAGTAACAGATTTCTTAATTAAAGTAAGTTCCTAAGTATACAGTTATGCAGTGTTAGAATTTATTATAATTATATGCAATAATTCATTCCTAATTACTCTGGAAAAGAAGCAGGACCTTCTGTACTATTTATTTACTTGTAATATTTATTTAAAGCATCTTTCTCACAGTTGTGTATACTCATTCCCTGTTACTGAATTTCAAAGTGATTCTACTATCTGTGTTGCTTGCAGTTCAGTTCACGACTAAGAAGAATATTACAGACCCCATTGTTCTGCCTTGCACCTGTTTGTCTGAACCTGTTTCGGTCAGCAGTACCTCCCACTGTAAATAACAAAACCCCCATAAAATCTAAACCAGGCTCTTCTCGGACAGATTATTTATACCAATACTAGACACTCTCAAAGCCAGCAGCACCAGATGCCCATTCACAACAAAGAACTCTTTGCTGTATAGATAGAGAGTAAGCAAGGGACAAGCAGAACATTTCAAAAATATGTAGAGACACATATTAGGTTATCCAATTTGTGATAGGCACTAACATATTTTATAGGTAGATTTGGGTAATGCTTTGAGATTATTTGCATTTCATTGTGATTATTAAAGATTACTTAAGATACAATGTGTATATACGTAATCTATAATATAATAATTTTAATAGGAAGTATAGTGCATAAATTGAAGATAAAAAGTATCTTTCTACATCAAAAGTTGTCCTATATTAATGAGAAGTCAGGAGAGAAGGTGAGTGCATTTTCTGGGCCCATCAAAGTTTAAGCTAACAATTTGATGTTTGGTATGACAAAGCATATTATAACAAAGCCCTACTAATTACAACACTGAGGATATATTTCTTCCATTTATAACAGTTTGCAAGGAGTTTAAGGTAACTATTTTTGCAGGAAATAATGAAATATCTTTAATTTAAGAGTCACTATGTATAATTTCTCTCAAATAACCTAAAAAAGCAAATGATCAGAACAAGCCTTTAAATAACCATAGTAGAACATCAGAAGCCTGAGGAAGGTCTCTTTTCGTTCTCTCCTTCCTGTCTCCCAACAATTACTGAACAGCTCACCTAACTAACTCTAGAAATAGAGGAGTAAACAGTCAGACAATACTCTGTCTCTCATGTTGATCATAGTTTACAAAGGTGAGAATTATACCAAGTAAATTCTTATAACTGTGATGAATATTACATAGGGGGAAGTACTCAGAAAACTTCTGGAAGAGTGGCTACAAAAATGAGCATTGAGAATAAAAAGCGAGTTGGGGGGAAAGGGGAAAGGAGTGGTATGAAGAGAAGGCAGATGGCTGGAGTGTGTGGTTGTACAAATTCAATACCCAGGTTTGAAATCAAAGCTAAATGATTTAATCTTCTACTAAGCACAAGCACACTCACATGCACACACGCACATTCAGAACTTTTGCTTCCTCTATATTACACTCACACTTCACTCTAAACATTGCTTGTCAGGGCTGGGGATTTAGCTCAGCGGCACAGCACCTGCCTGGCAAGCGCAAGGTCGTGATTTCGATTCCTGGTACTGCAGGAAAAAAACAAAGAAAAATAGAAAAATAAAAAAAATATATAAACATTGCTTGTCAAACCGAAGAGACCATCCTTTGTACCTATGAATTTCACAACCATGGGTTCAATTGACCACAGGCCAAAAACAAACTAGGAAGTTTTTTTTTAAATTTTAAAGAGAATTTAAAAAAAAAAAGATAAAATAACAACATAGACAGAAATAAAACAAAGTAAAAACGATAAAAATGATACAGAGTTTCAAAACAAAATGATAAGAATTAACAGTGGTTGTTACATAACATATGTTATCTTCAACAGAGTTGCTCAAATTACCAGATGTAAGAATGAGAGGTTGACCAAACCATTTGCTACAGTTTGTGTCTGGGTGCCCCCGAAAGACACATGCAGTCATGGAGCAGGCTTTTAGAGTTTATGCTTGCCGGGCGTGGTGGCTCACTCCTGTAATCCCAGCACTCGGGAGGCTGAGGCAGAAGGATTGCTGAGCGTTCGAGACCAGCCTGGGCTACAGAGTGAGAAAGGCCATTGTGAACTGCAGGGCAAGACCCTGTCTCAAAAAGACAAAAATAAAATAAAATAAAATAGAGTTTATGATTGATCCATGATCCAATGCTGGGATTGTGGGTGAGTGCGACACTCACCCTGGGGCAGATATTTTCCACACGTAAGGGAGAGAAAGAGGCTGCTTGCTGCCACTCCTCCACTTTGCTCTGGCTGTTTTTGCTGTTTTCTGCTGCCATGAACAGTTGCCCTGTGCCGTGTGCCACTCAGCCTTGGAGCCAGCCGAGTATGGACTGAAACCTCCACCAACTGTGAGCTAAATAAACCTTTCCTTCCATAATTCTGGGTGTCGGGTATTTTGTCTCAGCAACAAGAGAAAAGTGACCAAGACACCATTAGAGAGAATAAAATAATAATAAAAAAAAATCACTTGAAGCCATACAGAGCTTCACTAGACAAGATTGCAGGAATTCACCAGAGGCTGTTACGTTGCATATTGCTGTCTTCAGATTAGTTGTTCGGAAGTTTTACAGAAGAAGATTTGAGCTTCCTGCACACTGAGAACTATACTGAAGCCATGATTATGAAGTGATTCTCATACCCTGCAGTGGCCTCCTGCCCTTTCGCCAACTCTTACTTAGTCTCTGTCCAACACTATTTGAATGTTGTTCACTTTGCATCTCTTTGGTGTAGTATGTGGTTAGGCTGCAGGCGTCTGCATTTGCATTGAACATTTACAGACCTTCCCCACCCCTTGGTCGTTGTTTCCTAAACAATACAGTATAACAGCTATTTACATATCTTTTATGCTACACTAGTTATTATTATAAGTGATATAGAGATGCTTAAGTATATGAGAGGCTGTGCCTGTTAGGCGATGCTCAGAACTACACACTTTTCTACCAGAAACTTGAGCTTCAAAGGATTTTGATATCCACAAGAGATTTCAGAACCAATGCCCACATGGATACTGTGGGAAAACAGCATCATTTTCTGGATAAAATCTTCAGAAAACAGTGCTTTCAGGAAAGAACCAGCAGGGTGATTGCTAAATTTTGTCACTAAGGAGAGGGCTTTAGTGATGTAGCAGTTGCTTTGTTTATTTTTAAGAATAAAACCTCACATTGAACCTTTTCTTAAGCAAGCAAGAAAACATAGAGTAATTTTTATGTAGAACAACAACCCAGCCTTCCTGAAATTGAACTAAATCCCCTGCGGAAAAGAAAGGATTGAAATTATGCTTTAAAAGGATTAATCTTTTTGACAAAGTTGTCCTCCTAATATTCATCTTTAGCAGATTTTGTTTTTCCTTTTTTAAAATCTTCCACAAAATTTCAATAACGTGTCATTGAAACAAATGCAAAACAGTCTGGTTTTTGAGGAAAGGGAGACACATTTAACAAATTTAAAAATATTGCCACTGTGACAATTTTCTACTGATAGCTGCAATTTCAGAGGATTCAATTATTCTTATTTTTACATATTGCTTTAAGTCCTCTGTGAACAGGTTTGTTTGAAAGACTCTGCCCTTATTTCCACGTACAACCTGTGATGAAAAAATAAGGCCAATGTTTAATTTAAAAATAAATTAAAAATGAAAGCCTATTATAGTAAAGTCACATTAATGACCTTCAAAATACTCTCCCTTCAAACACATTTAACTGATCATTGTTGCTATTTTCTGAAGTACTTTTAGAAGTTTTGCTTTCTGAGTGTCTGTAGTTGGGCTGTCTTGCTTAACCCCATGCTCACCTTTGGTGATCATTTTTGGGGAGAATCAGAAGTCACATGGTGCCAGGTTTGGTGAATAAGGTAGAGAATGCAGAGTCAAATGTTTACAAGCCCATCTTTCCAACAGATGGCACACGGCAGCAGCATGCACCATATTTTTGACCCCTCCTCATAAAGAGGGCTTCAGAACTGCTTCCAGAAGTGGCCAGGATGATGGACTGAGCTTACTCAAAACAAAGTGGTGTATTTAGGGGAGGACTAACAGCAATATATCTTTTGCTATAATAATTTTTTTAAAAAATTTAAATATTCACTATATTTTTTAATCACACCTTGGGTACCATAGTAGGTCCACTTGTAAATTTTGAAAACATATAAATAATCTTCACATTGAGGTCAAGACAACAGATGCAAAGGTGATTTTCACTTCTGGATAAAATTGTGAGACAGCTAAGTTATGAGAACTATTTTCCGTGGACAATTACTTATGTTTGCCTTAGTAATGGTTTGCTCACTTAAAAGATCTTAGGTAAGAGTCCTTTGCCTTCTTATATCCTCCAAATAAAATGTATCAAAAAGATATATTTTATATCAGATGGTTTTTACTTTTGTAGTTTTCCTTTTAAATTATTTCTGCTGAATATATACAAATGAAGAAGTATATGCCTATATATGTACATATATGTATATATATTAAAGATAAAGATAAGCATAAATAAAAGTTATTAAATTTTAATTAAATGACTACAAAAACTAACTTTTTTAGTGCTAATAAATATCAATATGCTCATCTTGAGGTAGTACATGGCATATTTTATAAAAGATAAAGGAAAACATTTTTACTTTCTTGGGCCTCTGTGTATTGGCAGTTCATTTTAGTGGTACATACCTTGAAGATTCTAAAATGTTTGTCTCTTGTTCTAACAGTTATAAACATCACTGTTTCAGCTTTAAGAAACTAGGTAAGTAAAAAGGAAGCATTTATTGAAATAAACGTGTGCAGTGATTCGAATGTTTTCAAAAAGTGTTGGAACCTTAACCCTCAGGACGTGAAGCCTAGTAAAATGTGATCGTGTTGTAAAGGCTCCGCCTTTAGGAATGGATTCGTGCAGGTATTGTGGGAGTGGTTAGTGGCCTGGACGGCAGGCTTCTTTTGTAGGGAGCTTTGATGTTCTCTTGCTCTCTGTCTCTCACCCTTTCTCACCCTCTTGCCTTCTGCCTTAGAAAACGGCAGCAAGCGAGTCCTTATCAGATGATGGCATCTTGACATTGGACTTTCTGGTTTCCAGAACTATAAGAAATGAATGTTTTTTCTTTGCAAATTACTCAATCTCATAGATTCCAATTTAGTAGTACAAAGTGGACTAAGGATAAGAAATAGAAAAGCTAATAAGAGAAACAGATTTTAGAGACCCTGAAATGGGCGATTGATTTTTTTCTCTACCAATAAGAAGTTTTAAAGACAAACTCAGAGATTTAATTATTTTGGATTTGAGAAGTCTTACTGGAAAGAAATATTTTTGCAGTACAGAACAACCTCTTATGGGATTGTGTGTAGGTTTGGTGTCGTGGTTGGGAATGCTGAGTTGTAACCATGAAAGAAGGAGGAAGGAAGTAGAGGTAGTTGATGGGATGTTTCTGCGTTTTTTTTTCTGCCCGCATTCTAATTTTCTTTGCCTTTACTTTTAGTGAAAACGCTAATGTATGTGGTCTTGCTCAACTCACCTGAAAAATCAGACACTTAATTCCATCATTTCTGAAATGGGAATTACAAAACATAGCTCATAATTTTATCAGCAAAATAATTTTATTGCATTACAAGTGTGCCTGCTTGAGTGAAGATAAAAATAATACTCACTATACCTGGGATAGAATCCATACCAAATAATTATCTTTTTAAAAGTCACATTTGTGTTTTCCTACCAGGTGTGGAGAATCACAGAGTTGAGAAAATGATCAAACTGAGAAACAGTGTTGGACATTCATTTATTTAGGTGAAATATAGTATGTATATTTTATCTCAAGTGACTACATGCATTTTGTAATAGCTACATGAAATTTATATAAAAGACAGATTGAGAAGTCCTATTTACATGCAGTGAGAAAGTACACTATACTCAAGCAGCACTGTCTGCCCTGAACATGATAATAAGATATGTTCCAGATATGCTGTTTTTATTGAGGGGTTTCTGGAACTTTTCTCTTAAATATTAACCACAAAAGAACAGAGCTGTAGGTATACAGACTCGCCTTTCTCTAATCCCTTCCTTCCTTTCTCCATTCCCCCCACGCTTTTCCCTCCTTCCCTTGCTTCCTTCCTTCTTTTCTTCTTTCTTCCTTTTCTGAAGGCAATAGTCATAAATCTCTCAATTTGCATGACAGAAGTAGTTATTTCCATGCTGAATAAGTTGCAGAGCAGGAATATACTCTCAAGTTTCTTACATTTCAAAAATGTGGTTATTCTGTGATTCTGATTTGATTTAAAAGTAAGAACATTTAAACTGCTCAAAATAAACACATACTTATGGCATAAATTACTGTGTGTAGCATTATTCTAGGAATTTAATATGTAGTGGTGAACAAACAGTCACAGTCCTTGCTCTGAAGATTCTTGTATTTTAGTGTATGTGTAGGAGGTTAGTGGAATATAGGAGAGGAACTTTCTATATCTGATAAATAATACTGCAAGGAAGGAAAACATAATTAGATAAGAATGTTGACTCTGAAGGCTAATTTGACTGAAATTTTACCTTTGCCAAACATTTTGAGCAACTTACTTAACCTTACTGCATTAGTCAGCTGTCTTGTAGCTGAGACACAATAGCTGATGTCCAAAATTTTAAAGGAGGAGTGGTTTAATTTGGCTTATAGTACCGAGGAGTTCAGTCCATGTTCAACTGGTGCAAAGGCAGGAAGAGCATGGTAGAGGGAAGTTGCTCATTGCATGGCAGCTGAGAAGCAGAGCAGAGAACCGTGACTGGGAGGAATTACCCACACCACTTGGAGCCAGGAGTGGGCGTTACTAAACCTCTAGGTGTTTTTTAATTCAAAGAATTTGACATATCAAGATTAATGACCATAATCCAGGTTTTGAGATTTTTATGGGAAACAGATTTAGACTGGTGGATTAATTAATTGGACAGAGGAAATTTTGTGGGCACTGATGGATGCTTTTAGCCAGAGTTAGAGTGATGATTTGGTACAAAAGATGAAGCAGAAAAATTTGAAAAACTTAAATGTTGGCCTAGAAGGAACTCCGCATGAAGTTGAGGCCAACAGAAGTGTGCTTGCTTAAAAGAGCCATTAAAAGATAGACTAAGTATTTGTACAGGGTCAAGAAGAAGGATACCTTGAGGACATCTCAGATATAAGCAAGATTTAAACTGCAGACTCAAGTGTGCAAAACCTCTCAAATTTCACTTGAGGAAAGTCCTTTGGACTCATACTCAAAAAAGGGCTTGTAGGCAATTGGTTCCCAGAATTCATTTCACAGTAGTTAGCCATCCAGACACTGTAGCCATGGTCCAAGGGGTCCTAGATAGTGCTTCCACTGCCAGCACTCCTTGATGTCCTCCCTGTGATGTTAATTATACTGGCATGCAGAATGCAAAAGTTATGAGGTCATATAGGCTTCCACCCTGATTTCAAAAGCATGCCTGAGGACCAAGCAAAGAGTCCCTAAAAGGCATTGCAGGTAGCTGTAGGTATGAAGCCAAAGGCACAGTAGAGATCTAGGAAACTGGAGATGCTAGGAATGTGGAATGTTAGCTAAGGAAAGCCGAAGGCTGTGAATGAAGCCAGCCTAAGAGAGAGGCCATGTGGGCTGCAACTGAAGTAGCCATAGAAGTTGGGATACCCAGACTGCTTGGAACTCACATTTTACCACCTAGTGCTCTGGACTGAGTGATACCCTGCTGGGTTTTGATCTTGCTTTTGTCCAATTCTTTTTCATCCTCTTAGTGCTCCCTTTTGGAATGCGAATGTTTACCCTGGGCCACTGCCCTTTGGGATTATGTAACTTTTTTTCTATTTTTACAGAGCTTCACAGCTAAGAGTTTGCCTTGAGTCTTAGAAGAGAGCTATACTTTTGAAAAATGCTTCCACTGTTGAGGCTTTGTGGAATGGATTACTGACTTTCCAGTTGTACTTGTATGATGTTAGGCAGAATTATGAATTTACATGTTTCTGAGATTATTTATGATTGAAGGGGATGTGTTTGCATGTGAAGTTGACCAGGAATGAACTGTGATCATTAATCCTTATATAACACTTCACTGGATTAAAAAATGCCTGGCACATTAGTAAAAAGCATGACTTGTGTGTTTGGGTGACGGAGGCGTGTCCTTGTTTGCTTTTTTCTTCATCTTTAACCCCTTCTGCTGCAGCACTGTTTTCCTCCGTGCTTGCTGGCCACCAGGAACTAATCAGCTTTGCTACTCTACTTCCTTACCCCATGATACCTCTGCCTTGGAGCTGGCCAGTCATGCCCTGAAATTGTGAACTAATGAAACCTATCCTCCTTTAAGTTTTGGTTGTTGGATATTGTTTAGCAGCAACCAAAAGCTGACTACTACATTTGTGTCGAAAATTCTTCACTCATGGTTTTAAATGACTGCTTATATTTAAACTACTTCAAAATATGTCTGCATACAATAAGAGCTAAATATAGAAGCTCTCTATTAACATTTCTCACTGCCAAGTGCAATCATCATACTTATAATTTGAACATTAAGTGTATTCTTTTAAATATCAATGATACTTTGTTTTTGTTTTGTTTTGGTACAAGGTTGATGGCTTTCACTGTTTCTATTTGAAATAATACTGAAGTTCCTATCCAGAACATTTAAGAAATTAAAATGAAGAGAAGTTTATACAAATTAAAAAGAAACAGAAATGTCTCTGCATAAACAATTCAAAAAATGTTTCAGAGAAATTGTTATCTTAAAGAAAGTGCTAATTAACTTTGTAAGATACTGAGGAATTTCAGAAGTTAACTGTGCCTTATTCTTCACAATAACTAGGAAATCTAATAACAGATGTTTCACTGAAGAACAATGCAAAGTATAAGATATTTAAGATTAAAATGAGGAAACTTTTACAAAGGAAACTGTAAATTACTATTAAAAGGCTTTGGAGAAAACATGAGTAAATTGAGAACCATGCCATATTAAAAGATAGGAAGATTAAATGTCATAAATCAATTTACCCATAAAGCAGTGCATCTTAGTCAAGTTCAGCAACTAGAACAAGTTTAATTCTAAAATCTAAATAAAATTTCAAAAGGCTTATACACACCCACAATTCTGAAGAATGTGGGTGGTGTGCTCTATTTCCATCTACCCATAGCTTATCTAAAAACTATTGTAATAATATTTATCAAATTCTTGGCCTGGAGAAAGAAAAATAGGCCAATGGAACAGAATAAAAAATTCAGAAACAGACAGAAGAACTTGACAGTTGACAGAAATAGTATTATGTGTTGATAGATGGTGTTGGGCAATTGATTATGCTGATGGAAAAAATGAAATTGGATTCCTCACTTGCTGAGAGATAAACTGCACATAGACTAAAACTGAAACAGGAAAAGCAAAGCTTTCAAATTTTGCAAAACAATTTAGGAAAATGTCTTTATGAGACTGTAATAAGAAAGAGGTTTTTTTTTTTGTTTGTTTTTGTTTTGTTTTGGTACCAGGAATCAAACCCAGGACCTTGCTCTTGCCAGTCAGGCACTTGTGGCACTGAGCTATATCCCCAGCCCAAGAAAGAGTTTTGTACACAGCAGAAAATGTACCAATCATTAGGAAAAAAAGATTAAATATTATATTATTGATTGTAAAAATTTGTACAACAGAAGAAACCAGAAATAAATTGTAGGCATTCTCCAAAGATGGTGGTAAGATATTCACTACAAGATAACATAATCAAATCCATAGCCTTTCTAATATTTTTAAGTACTAAAATGAACAAAATCAAGCAGAAAATTTGATATAACTAGAATATGCAGTTAGCAATAAGAAAACAGTATGCAAAATAGGGAAAAGATGCTTCACTTAATTAAGAAAAAAGCAATAAAAATTGATCATGAGACACCATTTAGCAAGAGTAAGATCAGTAACTTTCAAATTTGACAAAAGCATCCTCTGACAGTGAGTATAAATGGGTATTATTTCTTTAGAGAATACCTTTGCAATATGGAGTTAAGTTGCGCTATGTGCAGTTTATCTCTCTTCATACCATTTGACCTAGTAATTCTATTTTTATGTAATGTCCTTAAAAGCCAAGAAGAAGTGTGAAAGAATGCCCATCACGTTTCATTTGTAGCATTAAATATGTTAAACAAGTGACTACAAGCAGAAAAACTTACAAATTAACTAATACAATCATATGATAGAATATCATAAAGAAATTAAAAATCTAAAGCTACTTGCATCTAATACAGATGTCAAAGACAATATATGCAATTTTCAGGAAAACATATTCCATATGTGTTAAAATGTAAAACTGTGTTAAAATAGTACAAAGAATGCACATACATTTGGATAGATGAACAAGAGTATCTGAAAATTACTCTCAGTGCTCATTGAGATTTTTTCTGTATAGCAGGCAGCATCCCGGCTATGGGAAAGTGCACATCCCCAGGGGGCAAGGTGGTACCAAGGCTCACTGCTGCGTGAAACCACCAGCTCCCTAACCGACAGTCTCAACCTCTACGTTCTCTCCACCATCTTCTGGGTCAGAGAATCTAACACTTGCAGACAGTCTTGATAAAGAGCCTGCACCCTGAATCCTCATTCTGTCTGCCAGCCAGTCTGTGGATCCTCCTACTGACATGCCCATGTTTTTACTATGCCCCGTGAGATGGGAGATTCAAAGCGGGCTAAAAGTTTCCGCTGTAGTAAACCTATACTATGTGCACGGCCGGCAGGTGTCCTGGTCCCTGGCATACACTTCCAAGTCACACTGGAGATACTGAAGGATTCTGTGTGTCTGTCTTGCTGACTTGTGAATTTTCTCTTTCCTTAAAAAATCTTCCACAGGGCTGGGGATTTAGCTCAGCGGCCCAGCGCCTGCCTGGCAAGTGTGACGTCGTGAGTTCGATTCCCGGTACCGGGAAAAAAAAAAAAAAAAAAAAATCCTCCACAACTAATGCCGTATGTCATTGTGGAATTTATCTTGACCTCTTATGACAGCCCTAAAGAGAAAAACCCCTGATCCCATGGCCAACTCAAAGAGTTCATTTGTAAATGTAGTGAATGTGCACACTATTAAGGTTTTTCAAATCAGGTGGCACATACTTTGAAGTTTTTTTAAATCCTATGTAATTTTTATTATTAAAAATAAAAACAAATTTGAAATATATGTTTTTAAAATTCAGTTGATAACCTGAGGGAAATTCTCAGTATATATGGACTCAGTTATCAAAAATTAATTTCAAACTACAAAGCTAAGATCTGTATATGTTCCTATAAGTGTTGACTATAAAGTTTTACAATATTATGTGCAGGACCTAAACAAGTTCATGTTTTAGACATTGAGACCAGGATAAGGTAAGCAGAGGCTAGAGAAAATTGCAGAGAAGAAAAGTAAAGAGACCGATGGATGTGGACTAAGTTAGGGTTAAGACTGAGAGGGGTTGGTGTGCTAGTGCAGAGCAGGTGACTATAGACAGTGATGGTGTGCTATCTAAGAAATCTAAAGAAAGGGAGTTTGAACATTTTCAACCTAAGGAAATGCTAAATATTTGAACAAATAAATAACCTTAATTATTGCACAATATATACATATATTAAAACCTCACATGGTACTCCATACATACGTACAAGTTTTAAGTGTTCATGTTAGTTTTAAAATGTTTTTATATAAATGAAATAGGGATCCCAATATAATTTATTTAAATACTTGCAGAAACATTCTGCAACACAATTTTCACAGTGTCTTGTTCACCTGAGGCTGAATAGTGACACATAGTAATATTTGGAAACATTTTCTGAAGTGTATCTATCCTGTACATATTCCTCCTTACTGAAAGTGGTGCCTGAAGAAAGTATTTAAGTGAAACTTCACTTTCAAAAGAATAAAATTTGTTTTGTTATGTTTTGTTTTGTTTTGTATCCGTAGCCAGCTACAGCAGTGTTCTAATTGCTAATTTGTTTGCCTGATACATTTCCTTTGGTGGCAATTTGGGAAATGTTAATTTCCTCTTCACTGATAGTAAAAGCCTGGAGTGAGAACCCTTTTATGAAGTTAATTGTGCAAAGTTGGTATTAAAAGTGCATATTACAAGAAAAATGCGTATAATCCAGGCTAACAATGGCCACTGCGAAATCAGCCGCCTCATAAATACCCAAGTTTAAATCATAATGGTACAGTTGGATGTTTGTATTTACCTTTGTATTCTAAATGAAATCCGGTGTAACTAACTGATCCATCACTCCGGAAAGCCAGATGCATGGTGTTTGAGCTGCTCTCTATTCTCTCCGGTAACTTGCTGTCTTGAAAACTTCCAATCAGTGCGCTGTTACTGTCTGGTCCATCGTATATATAGAGAAAGTCATAGTTTGGTTCTATGCTAAAACTAAGTTAAAAAATAGAGACGGAGAAAAAGTAAAATGATTATTATTATTACCTGAGCATTAACCATAATAGTAATATAATTATATATTTACTTTTTTTTTTTTTTTGGTTTTATTTCTGGTACCGCAAATCAAACTCACGACCTCACGCTTGCCAGGGGGGCGCTGTGCGACTGATCTAAATCCCCAACCCCTTACAATTATATATTTAGCGATTAAAAGGAGCTATAGAATCTGTCAAAAATAATCTAATATAAAAGTTTGTCTGAATATGAGTATCAAACTGCCAGTGGAAAAAGAAATAAAAATCCTGATATTTAAAAAAAAATTTCTACATTGACAGTGTATCTGGAAGGGATGCAAGAGAGAGGAAGGCAGAGTTCAGCAAATTTGGAGTCAGAAGTTGAAGTTTTGCTCCTGCCCCATTAGTTATATCTATTCTAATATTTTAATACATGTACTTTTACCATGAAAATGGAACTTTTTTCTTTGTTTTACTTTTCCAGTGGGACAATTTTCTTTAAATGTTACAATATTATAACAAATTTTGTTTCTTTAAATCCGACTCTACATATCAGATTCAAAAAAAGTTGAAGTAAAATGCAAAATTTACTTTTAAACTGCTCAGTGAAGCACTGTCATTGTATTAGGTATTCTTTTTCTTGAAAGTACACATATTTTCTTTAGAAATATGATGTAGGAGAAATCACACTAATGCACTGTAAAAATTAGGTAATAATGCGAAAATGACTTTTTAGCATGTAAATAATTCAAACATTGTAAAGTTTCCTATAACTTTTCCTGTAAATTTGCTGTAGCCTTCAAAAGTGTAGGAACTGCCTCATAATGGTCATGATATCCAAATAGTTAAAAGGTAGCAGTCAAGCATTGTTAATTTCCTACCACTTTGTTTGTAACACTGTACTGCCTGTACTGTTCTTTTGATATTTTGTAAAAGGTTTTCTGTCTGTTAATGTTTTCCTCCTTTTATTTTTAAAATAAAAAAATGGATATAGTAATAAACACAATAGAAAAAAATAAAAGGTAGCAGTCAGGCAATGAACTGATCTCCACATAGTCAACTTAATAGTGTGACAGAGAAACACAGTAGAAAGAGTAGGAGTCATTTCGGGTTACTAAGAAAAGTCAACAAGTTCATGATACAAAATGAAACCAGTAGAGCTTGCCATTGTTAAACATCAATCACCAGAAAAATTGCTTTGTCAATTTATCAACTTTGTTTCTAAACATGAGATTTGCTAGGTGAAAGGTATTTTCAAATCTATAGCACATACAGAGATTAAGTTTCTGCAGCTGTTCTCATCCTTCCTGTGTAGCTCTACAAGAGAGATGAATCCTGCTACTCCATACTTGTGTGTAAATGATCATGAAAAAGGACTGGGATGGTCCAGAGGTTACTGAGGTTTTGATATATAAGGGCTCCTAAAACATGTGAAAATTAGGGAGACATCACACTACTATAGCTTGTTTTAATTTTTTCAGTAACTTCCCATGTCCAACTAATTTATCTTAAAAACTGTCAGTACACCTAAGGTCTGAATTTTGGTAGCTGCTGATATCATATAGCAGAAATCAGAAAAGGAATCTAATTTCACACTTACTATCCTGGTTGTGAGACAAAACTCCTTTCTGAACTTATCCTTTGTGAAATTAAGATTTGATGGTAAATGCAACTTCCTTACCTAGTTCACTTTTGGGAAGATCAGTGCAAATAAGTGCTCTGTAAATGATAAAACTAGTGTTATGCTTGGAAATTGAAGAGCCTATTTAACAATAAAAAGTAGAAAATTTATTTTAACTTCTAATTTATCTTAAAATATAATTGAATATTAATTTATAGCTTGTTCAATAAAAATAAAACAAAAATTCTTTTGTAGGACATTTTAGAATCTTAATAGTAATGATTATTTTCCCACAAATTGAGAAGGATGGTACACTTAGTAGCATGTTATGTTTTTCAAAGCATTTTCAGAAATATTGGTCTTGCCAGTAATCCTGCTGTACTGAGTAAGAGAGGGATTACGATTTTCACTTTACCAAGGAGTACACCAAGACCATGAAAAGTCATCTCCCTAAGGTCGACAGGGATGGAAATCAAATTTATGTCAAACACTCATGGAAGAGAGCCTTCTACCTCCAAGTTAACTAGAAGAATTTTATAAGTAAACCAAGTCCTGTGTCAAACATATTGATCTTTCAATGCCTATATTCTCATCTCATCAACTGTGAAAGTCAGGATAATATAGTGTTTACCTCAGAAAGTTGTCTTACAAAGATCTGGTCTATAACTAACAGTATTATTATTGTTGGTCTGGCATCATCAGTTAGCCATGTATCACTTCAAATTGTAGAAATAAAAATTCCATATAATCATGCTTTTGTTAAATTTTCATGAATCTGAGTTACCTTTACTTATTCTTTGTTAAAATCTAGCTTCAGTACATTAAAAAGTCATCTCTTGTGTAAGCTTAATATTTTATCTAAATACCAAGCAGGTTTAATGCACTAGAGACAAGAAAAAAGAGCTGTTACTTAGAGTCAATCTACTGATCACAGCAGTCTTAATGAAAATTAGGAAAATTTTAGCATAGAGGATATTTTGGTTATTTCTTACCATTGAAATCTTTTCTTCTCTCTGTTTACTGTGTTAGAGTTCAAATTCAGGGCTAAGCAAATATTTTACCACTGAGCTAAATCACTAGCCTCTTCCACTGAAAATCACAAGTCTGTTCCATTAAGGGAAAGAGGCCCCATTTTAGCATAGAAGTACTGGCTTCATACAAGGGAACAGTTCATTCAACTAAACATTTATGTATGGTAACAGTGGTGACAGTGCCAAGCTAGAATACTGACCTACCTGATTTCTTTCCCATACATGCTGTTTTTAAAAATTATTATTGTTGTTATTGTTATTATTATTATTACTGCAGCCTAAACTTTATTCTGCAGTTTAAACAGCTAAGCAAGAAATGTAAACTTTGGAACACTCCCATGTAAGTTCTATCATGGACCAGTTCTGCTCATAAATCACATAAAAATGACCCATTAAATTGTATTCTGTGAGGTTGAGTTAATGCGACTGTCAGAAAGAAAAGTAACTAAAAATATGTCTTCTAAGCCCAGGGTGGTGCTACACATGAGTTTTTAAATGCACCAAAAGTCTTTCGAGTGGTGCAAATATGGGAGAAAAAGTATTGATGTGCTGACCTTTTAATCTTGAAGTTTAGGAAAAACTGAAATTTTTGAAGCAGTGATCGTAAGTACAGAGAGACGGGAAAGGTTATAAAGAGATGACACTTAATGAGAGCCAATAAACCACCTGAACGTCAACATGTTTCCCCTGCCCTGGGAAGGGGATGAAGCATCTCACCTTCAGAGCTGTCACATTATTATTGAAGGCTTTGCAAATTGCTAATCACAAAGTGTTGGTGTTGAGATTATCCACAATATGATGAAGATGTCTGGTACGTAATAAAAACGTGCCTTGCACAAATACAAAAGCACATAACTAGAAAGATTTTCCAACGTGGAAAGTGTAAGTGCTCACCTGATAAATGCCAGGGAGATAACGTAGTCGGCATTGACGGCGATGGTCCAGTCACAGTCCCTGCTATGCGGATACGGGTGAGGGAAGTTTGGTGAAAGAATAAAGCCTGAAGATCCTGTTAAATTGCCTCCACAGGGTGCTTTAATTTAAAGAAGCAAACAAAATCCCTTAAGAGATTAATAAAATTCATTAGCAATCAGTATATTTGTGAAAACATTTCTCTAGGATGGTTTACGAGATACTGCACAGACCTGGCTTCTACAGGATTAAATGATTAAATCCTTCAGTGTCTTTCAAGGAGGACCATTAGCATACTGAGTACATGGCACATACATGGATCTACTGAATGTGCTGCTTTTCTAGTTTCTGAAAGCAAAAAAATTGTATATACTAAATGATTAAATACTACAGTGTCTTTCAAGAAGACCGTTAACACACTGAATACATAGCAAATACCTGGATCTAGTGAATTTATTGTTATTCTAGATTCTGAAAACAAGAAAAAAATTACATTATATATATATATAATTCCTCCCTTTCTATTGCAATTTTTTTTCTGTGAGAGTAAAGCACTGAGAAGAGTGATAAAAATGGTTTCCCATGGTTACTATAAACTCTGAAGGTTACTGGAAAATTAGAAAGAAAACAAAGACGGGGCTGGGGATTTAGCTCAGCGGCAAAGCGCCTGCCTGGCAAGCGCAAGGTCGTGAGTTTGGTTCCCAGTACCAGAGAAAAACCAAAAAAAAA
>NW_004955417.1:19288790-19300791 GCF_000276665.1 Chinchilla lanigera
CTTTCTATTGCAATTTTTTTTTTCCTGTGATAGTAAAGCACTGAGAAGAATGATAAAAATGGTTTCCCATGGTTACTATAAACTCTGAAGGTTACTGGAAAATTAGAAAGAAAACAAAGACAAACAAAACCTCTAATGAGTGGAACAGTAAGATACAGAATATTGGGCTCATTTTCATATCTTCCCTGGTTCTTTTTGTGTACTTATAGAGGAAGAGGCTTTGATAATAGTTAATGAGAAAGCATAGTTATCTGAGAACCTACAGCGCTTTCAAACATTCTTATCCTGAATGCAATTATAGTAGATTCCTAAAATGAGCTGTCTGATGATGCAAACAGGGAGTTACTAATTATTACTGCAGTCCTAAATAAAAGTTTCTGTGATTCTTCAGTGGAATGGTCAGAAAGCTGTCAGTGAAATTTAGAAAACAGTTTCCTCAGGGGATTAGTTTTGAACTATGTTAAATGTAGTTGTGTTTAGAGAATAATACATGGCACAGAAGTGGCAGCTTAAGAAAACAGGGAAATAAGGACAGTACTAGTGGCAAGAAGAGTAGAGAGTAGTACGCATGTGCACACACGTGTACACACACACACACACACACACACGCACTCCTTTATTTGGTGCCTTTCTCCTGCAGTTCTCTTCTCAGTCATTGCTGTCTCCCTCAACCTCCTTTCCCTCAAAGCCAGAGATTGTGAGTTCCACCTTAAATAACTTATAAAGGAGACAAAAATAAAGCAGGCTTTCTTTTGCTTTGCTTTCAAACCCATAATCCTCCCACTTGTTAACCTTTACCTGATACTGGCTATCTTATTCTCTGACGTTGAACCTTTAGTTTTCTCGTGGAGAACACGTACATGCCTCAGCTCTACTGCAGAACACTTCTTTCACCTCACCTCATAATTTTGGCATTCTCCTGAGTTCTTTCCTAGTCCTCCTAATATTTATTGTTATGTTTTTCCTTGTTGACAGCTTCAAAATAGACTGCTTTATCGGCCATTCTTTTATACACAGAGCACTCCATTTCCTATCTCCTCCTGCAGATATCTCTGGAGAATTCTAAGCCACAGCCCAAGTGTTCTCTGTAACCTCTCAGTACATCACACAGAACATCCAGAATACTCACATTTCAACTGGAATTTGCTTCTCTTCCTATGTTCCTAGGGTGTTTAATTCACACTGTCACCTTCCTTTATTCCCAAACTGGGGGTCCCTGGTCTTCCCTTGCCTTCACTGTATTCTTGTACCAGTCCATCAAGAAATCCTTCCAAGACTCTACCTCATAAACATGTTTTCAACTTCTCCTTTCCTTGCCTTTCTACCATATTTCATAACTACTTGATTCTGACCTCTCTGCAGGATTATTACAATGTCTCCCACTACTTCCTGCCGATTTGCTTTTCCAATGAAAACATCTAATCACACTATGCCTGTGCATAGAATACTGTGGTTATTTACATTTTAGGCTGGACTGCCTACAAGATTAGTGCCTCAACCTCAGGGCAGCTTTTGTGAGCTGACTGCTGTTGTCTTTCTCTTCTCCTCACCGATCATGTTATACACACACATTACATTCACATACTCCCAGAGGACCTATGGTTCATAGTACTTCCATGACTTTTCTCATTCACTTCCTTTTTTCCCCTTCTGCATGTACACAGCTTTACTCATCTTTTAAGTTTCAGGAAGGTTTTCTGGAAAAGTCCAAGATGGGCTATGCTTAAATTCTCTTCAGACTCTCCTGGTATCCATAGCAACTTTTGCCTACTTTAATTTTCTTTGCCTTATTTCAATACAGCATTCCATTCATGTGTCAGCATTCACTGCTAAAGTGTAAAGACTATTATTTACATGTTATTTATGACTAGAATTCAGCAGTGCTACATATCATATTTCCCTGAAAATAAGACTTGACTGGAAAATAAGCACTAGCACGGATTTTTATAATGCTTATAATACAAACCCTACCCTCAAAGTAAGCCCTAGCTAAGACCATCAGTCAAATGGACTCCTTTAGTATGTGCATTGCCACACAGAAGGGAGGTATCAAAGTATAAAAGAATAATATTAATATATAGTTAAATATAAGTGCTATTATTGACATCCATACTTAAAATAAATAATATAAATGATAATTATTTATAAATACCCAAGTGGGCACATGTGGACTACAGGTAAACACTTATGGAAACAGGTGACTTTGAGACTTGCTGTGGAAGGACCAATCAGAGTACAGACGTGGTGCGTGAGCAGTGTGTGCCTGATTATGAGTAGACAGGGTGTGTCTGAGAGGAATCTTCACAGTTCAATATACTGTGTCTTGTAATGGATGTAAGGGAGTCATGTGAACTAGAGAAACATTTGCTGAATTTTAGTGCGTGCAGTGTTTCATTGCTTTGGTGTGGACCATTATTTTTAACTCTCATCACTTTTGTTGCTCCTCTTGTCTCGTAAATCTGCAGCTAACATCTGATTTCATGGAAACTTTGTGACGTCTAACCTGCAAGAGGTCGAGACAAGAGGCTGAAGAATCCATCGGGTAAAATCACTGACGGCTCCGCTGCCAGTGCACCGGGAACGGGCTGCATGGACAAGCGGTGTGCACTTAGGGAGAGCCCATTGCTGGACGTGAGAGATGGGCACCAGTGGTTCTACAGGAAATGGAGGTGCAAGAAATTTGGGCTGGAATTCGGGGTTTGCAGCGTTATAATGATGTTTTAGGAGAAGATGGTATCACTGTGCTTGAATAAACATCAATTTTGCACGTGAATAGATGAATACGTTTAGCTCACGGTGCATGAATAAATGTAGATTGCTAGTTCTTTATATTTACTATGAAACTGTGAAAAGGAATGTATGGATCAATGTACAATTTAATTTGAAACTATATGTTCTCACACAAACTACAGTTTGGTTTGTCTTTGGTGTTTTCCAAAGCATATGGGAATATGAAAAAATACATGAAAATATAAATAATAACACATATAACGATGTACACATTACATATAAAAGTAGAATGATGGCAAAATATTGCACATGATTCTTTTCAGGTGCTAAAGTTATGGAATTAAATATAATTTGGGGGACAGTAGGGGAACAATATCACTTCAATTTTCCTTACTTTCTAGCAACAACCTTGGTCTTCTTATTGTTAGAAATTTTATATATTCATGTACATAATTAATATATCCTTTACTTATAGATCCTTTGTCACTCAAAATATAGGAAAATTCATTACACATATTCAAAGTGTCTTATTAGACACTGTACAAGATTACATTTGTATCAGGGCATAGGATTCCTTAAAATTCTTTTGAGTCTATTATTTAAATTATGTATGAAGATTTTCCAAATATATCTGTAAAATCTAACAACCCATGTGGAAATATTATTTTACATTTGTAAGTCCTAAACAACCAGTAAGTAAATATGCTCAATGTTAAGTAGCATTTAGAATGTATTTTTATTTTTATGCATCTAATCATCAGGCATCCAAAATAAAAGTCTAAAAAGTCCATGAATTAAATTTTCATTTAATTCTCATGGAATTTTAATGGGGATGATTGGTTGGGAACATAGCTCCTTGTGAAGCAGTTCTATGAGGGCAGTTATTGATAAATGGTTTACAGTCTTCTTAATTTTTCCCCAATTCAGTTTCATTTGTGTCCTGTATTTCTCAGCCACCTGCCCACCCGCCCACACTAATGTCTATGTTATTTACCTTCATATTGAGTGCTGCCACTTTCCCTCCGGCAATGTCAAAGTAATGTTCGCACTGTCAATTTAGCTGGAATGAATCCTATTAACTCTCTAAAGATGGTGTGCTTGTGTGTGGTACTTGCTGTCTGGCTACTTGTACATGCAAGTAAAATGCTTTATGCTCTAGGGTCAGAGACACAGACTTAAGGAGTTTCTAAAAAGTTCAGGGTTTAATCTTTGGCATAGTATTTCCAATCATGGAGTTCTTTCTTATCAGTTTCAGAGGTCAAGCTTTCTGCAGGCTTAGCAATTTTTCGCACTTCTTTTAAGGTTATTTTCCTCGCTAGAGAAGCTCTAATGCATATCTTTTCCTCAAGCTATCTTTCCTTACCAAAAAATAATACACAGTACCGTAATCTATACAGAAACTTTCCACAACCTGCTCCATTTAAGTAAGATTTAGTGCTCAGCTATTTTTTTCCCCTAGAATTAGGCCTTGCTAGCTAAAGTGTATTGTTGTCTATAAATGGAATTTTACAACTGCCGATCTCAGGGCTCTTTTATGTTTTGCATTTTGAATTTTAGTGTTTTCTGTAATTTCCGTACAAAGCTGTTCATTCAGTATTTTATGATTCTATATAAAAAACATTTGACATAATACAGCTCTTCTGATAATCCTAATAAGCAATATTCAGGTCTAAGAATCACAAAGCAGTAGCAGTTCTGTGGTATTTTATCATTTCTTCTTTACAAAAAGATTTGCCTGATGAGAAATGCAGTAAAATTTCAATTAATTAGAAATTAGAGTTTAATTGTAATATTTTTAAGTGAAATGTGTAAATAAACATATGAAAACTTTGAAACAAACATGAATTTTTTTTCTAGTCTATTTTTCTTTGTAAAACTTTTAAAAATTACTTTCCCTGCCTTTATGAGCACAGTTGCGGTAAATGTAAATAAATTGAGTACAGTGAAATATGGAATCTTCTGGGAAGTTGCTTGAAGTATAGTGAAAGAATATGTAAGTAAACAAAATTTTCAACAGAGAAAATATAATTTATTCAAGATGTATTTTGACTTTAAGATGAAACCAACACTGAAACACCTGAACACAAAAGTTTATGATTAAACTCTTAATTATGTAGTAGATTTTCTCACTGCTCTTATCCCAAAAGTGGTATATTATTTCTTTCTCAGAGCTACTGCTGAAATAATTTGTATCTTAAGTTTCTGATATTCTTTTATGACACATAAGTTGAATAGGAAACCAAAACTTTGAAATTCTACCATAGTTTCTAAATAAATAAATACATTAAATAAGTTTTCTCCCTTAGAAGAAGTTACCAACATAGAAGCAAGATTAATATGGGCCATCCTAAATGTACAGTCTGAATTTACTCTTAATTTTTAAAGCTATGAAATACTACATTTATTAGTAAAGAGTGATCAAGATTTTTCAAGAGCTTTGCTTTATAACTTTTTTTTTTTTTTTTTGGTTTTTCTCCGGTACCGGGAACTAAATTCACAACCTTGCGCTTGCCAGGCAGGCGCTTTGCCGCTGAGCTAAATCCCCAGCCCCTTGCTTTATAACTCTTTAAGAATCTTAGAAGCAGTAAGAATCTAATGACATTATGAACCCTTATTTCATAGAAAAATTCATGATCATTGTAATTTTGTACATTTTTGGGAGTTTTGGAATCCTTTCAAATCTTAGACTCCCATACACAATTTATGCTCGAATACAGTTCTCTTACTAATATCGATACGTTTCTAACCATTTTTTAATGTTTCTATAAATAAACTTTAATTATACTTTAATCATACCTATACAAACTGGTGGGCTGGGCTGCCAGAAGTATCGATTTTCTACCTGAATGCAGGTTATTCTTTCTTGTCCTTGAAGTTCATATCCAGGGTCGCATTGAAAAATAACAGTGTCCCCAGGTTCTCTTCCGTCACCGTTTCGAGTCCCATTCATGGGAACCCCTGGATCACGGCACGCAGTGGCGACCGAACCTACGGAAGGAACAACACAACCAAAGCTTCACTGTTAATACCGTGAAAATCATCCTCCAAGTTCCAAATTTTAGAGAGAGCGTTTAGAAATTTTGGCGCCTCTCTGGCATGTGCAAGGTCTTGAGCTCGATTCCCGTACCAAAAAAGAAAAAAAAAAAAAAAAAGAGAAATTTTCACATACCTGTCTTCTTTTAGAAAATTAACTTTAAAGATGTTTGGGTTAAATTTTAAATGTCCGCACAATAAACACTTTTTCACTTATTAAATAATTAGCATGCTCACTTGTTTCAAGAAATGGAATAGCTTTAGTCACTACATGCTAGAATTGCTCAAAATAGTTACTCATTCTGTCCAAGTCGCTGTGAAAGGATTGTACAGAAAGCTGCACACAGGGAGGAAACATCTGCACGGAATGTATCCCATGAAAGACTTGTACTTATAGTACATTTAAAAAAAAATTTAAAAAATCGCCATTAAAAAAAGAGAACCAATAATCAAATCAATTACAACATAGGTAAAATACTTTCTCAAAAAATGATATCAAATGACGTATAAAAAATATTCAACATGAGTGACTGTTAGGGAAAAGAAAATTAAAGCATTAAGGAGAAATTACTACATATTTACCGAGTTTGCTACAGTATTTAAAAATATATATATGTGTATATATATGTGTGTGTGTATATATATATCTTATATATATACATATATGTGTGTGTATATATATATATATATATATATATATATATATACAAGACAAATTCTCTTAAAGACAAATATATATATACAAGACAATACTAAATTTTGGCCAGATTATCAAGCAAAATGGATCATTCATACACTACCGGTGGAATGTAAAATGGTACAGCCACTCAGGAAAGGATGTTGTGTGCATTCACTACACAACCCGAAAATGACACTCTTGGGTATTCATTCCAGAGGCAATGGTTAAACTGTCTACATCATACAATATTACTGAATTACAGAGAGGAATGTTCACTTATTTACACATACCTTGGATAGACATCAGGGGAATTGTACTACGTGAAAAAATACAATATCTAAAATTATTTGTTGTTGATTCTTTCATGAAACATCCTTGGTGTGACAAAAGTATAAATGTGGAACATGAATTAGGTTTTCCAGAGATTGAGAGCAGGGGGAGATGGAAAAAAGAGACTGGCAAGAAAGAAAGAGCACAGGGGTCCTTGGGGTGAAACTTTTGTGAATGTTCACTGCGGTCATGGTCACTGAAATCTGAACAAAACAAAATCTCCTCACAGGAGCACATGTGTACGCGTAAAACTGGTGAACTCTAAGGTTGGCTGGTTACATTTCAATTTTCTTGTTGTGATGTTGTACTTTAGTTATTCAAAATATCATCATTGGGAAACTGGGTGAAGAGTATATAGGATCTAGCTCTATGTATGTAAACCAATAATTATCTAGAAATAAAAACCTAAAATTCATTAGAAAAGGAGGGAGTTGTATGATTCCCAGTAAAGACTTCATTGGGAGGTAGGAAGTATACCCATGAAAAGAAAAACTATAGTTAGCACAACTGCAAATTCACCGTGAAATGTTTGCATTTTTCTGTTTGCATCAGTTACTTCTGAATGTATTCTGTGTTTCAGAATAACAGAATTCATATTAGAGAGTAACAGGGGAGGTGGCGTAAGGTCTCGGTTTTAATTTTACGAGAATTTGTTCATTTGAACTCATCCACGTTCCTAAGCAGAGAACTAAAAATAGCATCATGTGTACCAGAATCCGAGCGTTTATAATCTTCCACTGTGGGTAGGGAATTTGTATGAAGTGTTTATTGTGATACACTCAGCCATTAAGTTCTTGTTGATTTCCTCTGGATGGTTTCTATCCAAACTAAACCTGACCTTAGGTTGGATTCATAGTACTTAACTGGAGAATGTGTTCTGTTTATAAGATTCACATTTAGAATGTTTTCAGCTGAAGTGACAAAAATGGCAAATGTGTTACAGATTTCAAAATGAAAAATAGAAGTAATATAAGTTTATGAGAAGCTTCAGGGTGTGGTTTGATTTTGGTTTTTTGAGGCTTATGTGTGCTGGACTATATTCAGAAAAATTGTTAAACCTCCTATGAACATTCTCACAAATATAAAAGATGAATTCATAACAAAGTTAAGAAAACATAGAAATGCAAGTAATGAGACCACTGTGGCTTAGCCAAGTATGGGGTGTGGGTGGGGAATGTAGTGTTGTGCTATTATTAGATTTTCTGGGCTTAATCTTTTTTTTGCCTCAGTAGTGTAGATTGAACACTGGGCCTTCCCACTGAGCTCTATCACCAGTTCCTTTTTTCTTTTTTGTTTTGAAACAGGGTCTCACTAAGTCACTAATTTGCCCAGGTTGGCGCTGATCTTTTGATCCTGCTGCCTCAGCCTCCTGGAGGGATAGGAGTGCAGGCAGAGGACACCACACCCAGCTCTAGTGTTACATGAAAAAAAAAATTAGATGAACAGCTTAAATAGCATACGGGTTCTCTTATATGAGAGCACTGAAGTATAAGTAAATGAAAGAAAAAAATAGAAGGTAGGTAACATGAAGCAGGGAGGTGGATGCTTTGCGAGAGGGAAGGTGGTCAAGGGGTGGGGAGAGAGGAGAGAGGGAGAAAAAGGGACATAAAATGAATGAAGGTGTGTTTTGTTCATGTACCAGCTCTCCGCGATGAACGTATTCATTATGCACTAATAAAAATAATGACTTAAGAACAGGAACAATGATAAATATTACAAAATTAAAGTGAGACCAGTTAGGTAAAATTAAGAAGGCTTTCATAAAAAAAACTAACACATACTGTGTGAGAATATGCATTTATCTTTGGGCATAGTTGACTTGAAACTTCCTTTCTCTGTAAACTAATAAATTAGGACTGAGAGTTTAAAGTACAACAAATAAAGTTGGAACTTCATGAAGAGGATGTGATTTTTTTTTCTTTTGGTATTTACTTGAATTTTAGAAACAGTTAAATATGGAAATGATTGTTTGGGGACATTGCTATTGTTTTATCTTTACTTATTTAAAGTTTTGGACTCTGTACTGATTATACTCTGTGCTTGTGGGTAAACAAAATTATAATATTTTATTATCAACCATTCTTCTCTGTATTTAACTGAAATTAGAGCCAGTAAAGAAAATAAGCTTTAGGGAGCTATGCTGTATCTCCTTGAGAATTAGGAATTAGATAAGGTCAAGTAATTAACATAATTTTAAAAAATTATATAATGTTATAATAACTATTGGTCACATAATTGAAAAAAATTGTATATTTTTATTTTTTCACTTTTTTTAGCATATAATTTTTAACATACATGATGCTTATTTACATTTTCTTTTTGCTGTCATATAAATTGCTAAGATATTCTTTATACTATTTTATTTTAGTATAATAAAGAGGATGTCTATACAGAATGAGGGATTTTCTTCCTATAATTGAATATTTTATCAATTATTTTAAACACAAAAATAAAAGCATATATAAAAATAGTGTACTAAACACTGAAGTATTAACACTGTGGGTTTCTCTTTCTGCTTTAAATTCTTTTATTTCTAATTCAATTAATGAAATGTTATCTGTAACTCTGTGAGTCCTTCCTGCTTCCTTTTTTCTGATATCAGTAGAAAGTAGTCAGAAATTTCAGCAATGAAACAAATTCTTACATCTTATTTTTCCATTCGTAATGATATCATGGCAGGAACATTCTTGAAAATGAATTAGCTTATATGCTGTAATACCTAAATATAATTTGAATTTGACATCAAAAACCTATAAAACTGACAATAAAAGATGACTTTTCTGCCCTTCAGGAAACCTTCAGCTCAAAGGACTGGACCTGTATCTTTTTGCTAATCCAGAATGAGAATTATCATGTGGCCAGACTGTTATATAACTACGTATTTTTCTCCTTCTACCAGTTGATTCAATAAAAATGATGATCACGGAAAAAGTGTATACAAATACAAGTGTGTGAAGAGCTAATGTTATTAGTACATATTACTTATTGGGTACTTTCTATATTTCAAACACCATGTTCTACATCTCATGTAATTCATAGGAAGTCTGGGTATTATTATTATTATACATATTTTCCTAATGAGAAAGTTGAGGCTCAAAAGGACTAAAAATTTTTTTCAATATTATAAATTGTTCAGGGACAGAGAAAGTGAGCCTACAGATATGAGACTACATCCAAGGGGTATTTCTTAAATAAAAAAGTAATAAAATATGTTTAAGGTGTTGACCGTGGTACAAATAGACATTTCTTAAATAGAAATTTCTGAAACATGTCATTAAGTTGTAAGTGTCAAGCTTTAAGAAAAACAGCTATCTGTATACCTACCGTCCTGATTACATAGTCCTAAAACCCACATGCAGTGTTTGTAACATTGAAAACATATTCATTCCTTATTTAAAACAACATTTGCCCAAATATTGACATTAGTCTTATCTATAAGGTTCCATAAGTATATACAGTGTCACACTAAATTGTTTATGTATATAAGAAAGAAACAGATGTTCTTTAGGAAAGCCAATAAATTTAGTCTGAAGACCAAAAGCTAATGAAATAATAGTCATTACTTTCTTTGCTGAGAGCTTATAGTAAGCATGACAGTTACTAGGAGGCTATGTTTATACATTAAAGCTAAAAAAAACTCTATGAAGTAATATCATTCCCATTTATAAACAAGATGAATAAGCCCCAGAGATGTTAATTGCTTGATCATATTGGAGCTGGCATTTGAACTCAAACACCAGGGGTTTAGCTACTACAATGTATTTTCTCAGCGAAATCTATCCCATTACCAGAAATAACAACACAAAGCCATACTCTGCTGGTGGGACACTGACAGCTGTTTAGAGATGAAAAACTGGGACGACTAAATCGAGTTTGAAATGAAAAGTCAGATAATACTAAGCTATTTGGATCTCTTCAGTAAACACAGAAACATTTTTCCAGCTGGTAGTTTTACTACAACAGGGAGCGAAAAAGACTCAGGTTAACTTTGTAGTTCTTGTTAGAAATAATGAAATAAAATTTATCCAAATGGGTATTTAAGTAATTAGGATACTAAGGACCCTTCCACTCCACTTGTTTCATTTTCTTTCTCTTCCTGTCACTCCTTCTTTTGCTTTATTTGTTCCTTATAATTCATTGAGAGTGTAGAAGTATAAGAAAGTATAAGAAAGGAGGACCCTGTTCTTAGCACCAAGAGATCTCCGAGCCCACCCCTATTTACACCAAATCTTCTCTTTTCAAAGTGGTCTTCTCTATGTGAAGCCAGCCCTGGGACTTGTGCTGTTTGTATCAAAACCTCTCTGCCTTATCAGAAATATTGTTTATTTTATGGAAAAAAGGTAAAATAAAACTTCATAACAAAATAATATGAGAAGAACAATAGTTAGTACATTACATGTTTTTATCTTTAAAGTAGTTGCTCAGAGTACAAGATATGGGCATAAAAATTTCTTCAATTGATATTAGCACAAACCCTTCTTTTTTTGTGTTTTTGAGACAGGGTCTCACTATGCAGTTCATGCTGGCCTTGAACTCACTTTGTAGCCCAGGCTGGTCTCGAGTTTGCAAAGATCCTCCTGCCTCAGCCTCCCAAGTGCTGGGATTATAAGTGTGTGACACCACACCTGGCAACTTTCCCTTTTAATGAATTTAGAGATACTAATACTATAACAGACTTGCATTTTTCTCTTTTCCCTACTGTCCATTCCACTTTCATCCATCCTAGTTCTTTTTTTCCTTTTGAAAAATATCTTCCCATTTCACAATAACTATTGTATATTTTAGAATTTATTTACTCTTTCAGTTTCTCATACCAGGGAGACAATATGATGTTTACAAATGTGAGCCTAATTTATTTCACTTATGAGTAGAATTTCGAGTTGTATTCACTTGCCTATAAAAGTCTCAAGTTTAGCCTCACAATGCATGGGGAGCCTCAGGTGGGGAGCGCCAGTCCTTCGGCTGGCTAGCTTCCTGCCTCGTAGCTCCTGGAGGGAGGGCCACCAGCGTATGGGGAGCCATGTGGTGGCGAGCGCTGTTGCGCGCCGGCCCTTAGGCCGGCCGCCACCGCTCAATTGAGATCTATCATGACACAGAGAAACAGTGACACAATTGGCCCACCATGCACCAACTGCAGTTGCCCACCCACTGATGTCTGTGAATCATTCAAACTTTGAACAACCCCTGGGAATACATGCCATACAACGGGCCACTCTTGCTCCTGCCATT
>NW_004955417.1:19301426-19308605 GCF_000276665.1 Chinchilla lanigera
AATCTCCTATGTCTTTTGTCTGTAACTCACTATCATTTGTCTATTTGCTTTCCTGAGAAACTATCTTATAGATAACAATATGTAAAACAATAACCATTGATAATTTCCTACCACTTTGTCTGTAATTTGGTAAGCCCCTCCTATTATTATGTTACCCTTTTTTTACTCTTTAAAATAAAATAAAAGTCTCAAGTTTATCCTTCTTTATGTCTGAGTAGTACTCCATTGTATAAAAATACCACATCTTTTTTATCAGTTCTTCGGTTGAGAGGCATTTGGGTTGTTTCCAAGATTTAGCTAGGATAAATTGTGCTGCTTTAAAGGTGGGTGCATATATATTGCTGTGGTATGATGTTTTTAATTCTTCTGGGAACATACTCAGAAGAGGAATAACTGAGTCAAATGGGACCTCTAATCCTAGCTTTCTGAGGAATCTCCACATTGATTTCCACAGTGGTTATACTCTGCACTTCCACCACCAGTGGAAAAGAGTTCCTTTTTCCCCACAGCCCATCCAGCATTTGCTATTGGTTGATTTCTTTATGGTAGCAATTCTTTCTGGGGTGAAATGGAATCTCACCGTTGTTTTAATTTGCATCTCTTGACTGACCAGTGATGTTGACCATTTCTCTTACACACAACAAACTCACTGAGGGAAAACTTAGGGATGCCACTCCTTCACAATAGCATCCAAAAAAATGAAATACATAGGAATCGACCTAACCAAGGAGGTAAATGATCTATATATTGAAAATTACAGTAGTTTGAAAAATGAGATTGAAAAGAATATCAGAAAATAGAAAGATATCTCTTGTTCATGGATAAGAAGAACCAACATAGGGAAAATGACCATACTCCCAAAATTGTTATGCAGATTTAATGCAATCCTGATCAAAACACCATTAGCATACCTCACAGAAATAAAGAAAAATATTCCTAAAGTTCATCTGGAACCAGAAAAGGCCTAGAATAGCAAAGGCAATCCTGGGTACCAACAGCATGGCAGGAGGCACCATGATCCTTAATGTGATATTATACCACAAAGCTACTGTGATAAAATCAGTGCAGTACTGCCAAAAACAAAGAAACAAAGAAACACACAGACCTGAGGACCAGCAGAATAGATTAGAAGATGCAGACACAACTACAAACACACTCAGCCCCCTTATCTCTGACAAAAAGGCCAAATATATTCACTGGAAGAAAGATAGATTCTTTAATAAATGGTACTGGAAAAACTGGCTCTCTACATCCTGAAGACTAAAATTAGACCCATTTCTATCACCATGCATTACACTAAAGTCAGAATGGATTAAAGATCTAAATATTAAAATGGAAACACTAAATGCACTGGAAGAGAAAGTAGGTACAAATCTTGAAGACATAGGTGTAGGCAAAGAGCTCATGAACACAAACCAAACTGCACAGGAAGTACTTCAAAGAATCAAGAACCGGGATCTCATCTTATTAAAGAGTTTTTGCACAGCAAAAGAAATCACCAACAAAGTGAAAAGACAACCCATAGAATGGGAAAAATTTTTAGCCAATTGTCCCTCAGAAAAAGGACTTCTATCTAGAACATATAAAGACCTGAAAGAAATCAGATCCCCCAAATTCAAAGACCCAATCAAAAGATGTGCATCTAAGATGAATACATAGTTCTCAGATGAAGAAATATCCTATGTCTTCTGAAGCACCTGTTTCTAGTTCTGTATTGGATCTTTCTCAATAGCCTGCAAATGTAACTCAGACTTTTCACTTTATTAAATAAACATAAACACACACACACACATACACACACACACACACATCTGTACTTTCCTATTTCTTTGCTTTCTTTACTAGGTCTAGGCAACCCTCTCCTGAGGGAGATTCTTATGCAACTGTCTGTCTTCTTAACATCGCTCTATCATCCAAGTTATTAAACTGCTCTTTAAATTTATTTTTTGTTTTGTCTTTTTGAGGCAGGGTCTGTCTATGCAGTTCAGGCTGGCCTTGAGCTCACTTTGTAGCCCAGGCTGATCTCGAATTTGCAACGATCCTCCTGCCTCAGCCTCCCAAGTGCTGGGATTACAGGCATGCGCCACCACACCCAGCTTAAACTGCTCTTTTTAAATACAGGCGACCAAATGCAGTGCTGACTTTTGTGTTTTTCAGAAATCTTTCAGCAGCATTTGTCACAGCTGACTGTACCTGCTGTCTTCAAGCTCTTGCTTTCCTGCACTTCCAGGTCATCCATTTCTTCTGATTTCACTTCTGGCTTATTTGCTACTATTTTGTTGTTGTTGTTTCTACCTTGTAAATCTGATTACTGAGGGCTGATACATCTCAGGATTTAGTCCTGAATATTCTCGCTTCTTTTCACAATTCCTGGCAACTTCCTCTGGCCCAGAGATATAAATGCCATTTTTACTTTGATGCTTCCCAATTTATATATCATCTTCATTTCTTTCCTGAGTGATAGATCATTCTATTCAATTAGTTCACTTCTTCTCATACATAGAGAACAGATTCCATAATTTAACATGTCCAAAATCTTTGAAAAATTTAAAAAAAAATTTAATTTTAAGATTTAGAAAATAAAAAGCTACAGAAAATTAAAAATTTCCCATTTGTAAATTTCTCCTATGGTATTGCTGTCATTCTAATTTACTTCTAAATGGTTATAATAATGAGATAAAAATAACTTTGTTAAAAGTAAATTCACAATTCAAGTAAAATCATGGACTTAAACACATTGGTCATTGTCAAAAATGAAAAAATCAGGCTTTTTGTTTTTGTTTTTGTTTTGAGACATGGTCTCACTGTGTAGTTAAAGCTGGCCTTGAACTCACTTGTGTAGTCCAGGCTGTCCTCAAACTCAGAGAAATCTTCCTGCTTCAGCCTCCTGAGTGCTGGGATTATGGCTATGTGCCATCATGCCTGACATGAAAAATGAGTTTCTACTCTACATTTTAACGGTGGTGTTTCATCTGTTGTGGTAGCATTTAGTTCTAACAAAATGAGGTTTACTCTCTGGTTATTACAATACATTAAAAATGAATAACTATGGCAGAGTTTTACTTTGTAAAGAAACTGTTTTCACTCCATTAAAAACAAATAACTTTGGGCTGAGGATACAGTTCAATGATAAATCACTTGCCTAGTGTGCTCAAAGCCCTGTATTCCATTTTCACAAAATATCGTGAACCTGCTATAGTTTTTCCTTTGTAATCCTCATTATGCGGAATGTGAAAAGTCATGTAAACTAATGTGTTCTCATGTGTTTTCTGTTATATACCACAGAAACAATTTTTCAAGAAAGGCTATTTTTTGCTAATTGTCTATAAGTGCATCTCTTTCCATGCATTACAAAATAATTTATGTTCTATTTGCAAAGGAAACCTTCCATATTACTTAAGAAATTCTTTCTACATTATCCCATCTTTATCAGTGAGCTAAACCCACCGGACAAGTGAATTGCACTTGTTAAGCACACGAGACCTTATCAAATCAGGCTGTGTTATCCTATAAGAAGAAATAAATTGTCTTTCAAAATAACAATTTAAAGAAAATCTTCTACAGAAGTTAAAACTAATTGATCAAATAAATTTTTGTAGAACGACTGAGTAAAATACTGAACTTAATCATTTCTGTGTTTGGCAAAGGTTTTTTTTTTTTTTTTTTTTAAAAAACATGGTACTTTTTAGCTCAGAGAAATTTAATCCAAGTATACAATATCAACATTTATCCTAGGTTTTAATTTATTCTAGTCAATTCTGAATAACTGGGAATGTTTTCAGAAGAAACACTAATATATGGATGAGTTTTCACTATTACAATTATTCTGTGCTATATACTTCTCACTTCTTATTTTGTGCCTCCTTCCGTCTAATTTTTGTTTTTGTTTTGTTTTGTTTTGTTTTTCCGGTACCGGAAGTCAAACTTAACGACCTTGTGCTTGCCAGGCAGGCGCTGTGCAGCTGAGCTAAATCCCCAGCTCCTCCTTCCATCTAATTGAAAGTATAATTTCATTAGAAATATGCATTCCACTTAATACAGATTTCATGACCTCAACTAGTACATTTCTACATTTCAACTACAGTATGTATGATTACTTGAACTTTTAAATCGCAGATAATGTCTAAATCATTCTCTATCTCTGTCTCTCCGTCTCTGTCTCTCTCTCTCTGGAGAAATAAGCTCAGCGACACTGAACTACATTCCCAACCCTTTCTATTACTGTTTGTTTGGGACAGGATCTCAGCAAGTGGCCCCAGCAGGACGTGAACTTGTGATCCCTCTGTCTCTGCTTCTGCCTCCCAGACTTCTGGAATTGCATGCACACACCACTGTGCCAGGAAAATGCTGCAGTTTTCTCGTTGCACCACTTAGTATAACAGAGAGAAAAGGAATTAACATCATTCATAAATTCTCATGCATCCTTTTTGTTTAGAAAGCTGATTTTTGGCCTATAAACTTGTTTATGTGAAGACTTTTCAAAAAGAAAAACTTCGGATTTCCTGCAGTTAAATAGTATTACTAGAACCAGAAAAGGTAGACTTTAGTCTCCATTGTATTTATAAAGGGATATTGACCAGGTTTACTAATTCTATTAGTTTTAGCTGTCTTATCTGTAAGTCAGTATAATAATATTTTACCTCCCTGATAAATTCTTAAAGTACTATTCCAATAATTATAAGCCTATGAAACATCATTTCTGAAATGAATCTTTTTTTCTGAAATGAATCTTTAAACAGCAGTTCATTTTAATATTCACTGTGCAGTTTGTCCAAGAAATAGTTTTATACATTGCTGCAATTTGTCTGGAGACTTCAAGAAGGTCATAATCTAAATTTGCAATTCAAAAGACCTTCCATTTCTTTTCTAGTTTGATTGCTGTATATTTTTGTATTGACTTACAAATGTCACACTGTTCTTCACTTTACTATGTATAAGGAAACCGAGTTGGATAATGGGAATATTTAACCAGGAAGAAAAATTCCATCTAAAGTCAAATCAATCAGAAAGTATTTGAAATGCAGATGATAACCCAGAGCTGGGTTTCACTCTGAAGACTTTTGCCCTTGATTGAGCCCTTTCTTTATATGCGATCCACGCATTTTATAAAGAATGTTCAACATCATTATTAGGCATATACCTTGCCAGGTACTCTGATGTGTGGCTATCTTTAGAAATTCATTATGTTACTAAGGATACCGCTAATGATATGGCAAGTCACATTAAAGTAGATGACAGCAAAAGAGAAAGAGTTCTATCAACTCAAGAGGGAAACAAATGTGCTTAACTACCGTGTGGAAAAACTCCTCTGAAGTACTGTGGCACTGTTCCTCCGAGTAGATACACATCTCTTCAAAAAGCACTTATTTACTTTACCAGTTAACTGTAGAACCAGGTGATATGCTTGACGTTGGATATTTTACAGGATACAGCATTTCCCTGCCTTTGTTGATTTTTGCATTCCAATGTTAGGGCAAAAGTGGCAATGCAATTAATGATATAATTTTTGTGCACCCTCAAAAGTTGAAAACTTCTAGTTATCTGTACAAGAAACTGATAGAATATTATGTAAGAGTCAAATGTGAATCTCTAGAATTAATTAAAAATCATCTTGATATTGTTCCACATTTTTTCTCACTGATATTTTGTACTATTGTGCTTTGACTTTCACATTCTTAGAAGCTTTTCCCAGTCAATCAGAATCATTTAACACATGTTAAGTACCAAGTACCAGGTACTGTGCCAAGTTCTGCATGAACAGCAGGCTAGCATCTTGTCTCTTCCAAGAAAAAATGGTAAAAAGGGACAGAACATGTATCCAAAGTGGTAAAATAATATTATTGAGGTTAAAATCAGCTATCTTTTTATTCAAAGTGAGAAATTCCTAAGTTCAAAACTGGAAATTAAAAGCAATTAAAATTATATAACTCAAAATGTGTATTGAATAACAAAGTTGGTATTATGTTGATGAATGTCTTACACTGCAGTATTCATCTCTACAAAAACTATTTTAAAGATAAAATATTTTCTACAAATAGAATATCTATGCCCAACAAATATCTTCAATTACATTACATGAATATCAAAATTAATTCATGCAAAATGATTGTTGTACAATTCTTTAAATGGTTTCTTAGCTGTGTTCAATATTTTTGAGACTTTTATTTTTATTAGTACATGTTTATGGTACATAATGATTACTCATTGCAGGCATTTAGTACATGTACATAACATATCTTAATTACTTTTACATTTCTTTTCCTCCATCTCTTTTTTTGGGGGGGTAAGGTCTCACTATGTAGTTCAGGTTGGCTTGGACTCACTCAAACTTGTAGCAATCCTCCTGCCTCAGCCTCCTGAGTGCTGGGATTACAGGTGTGCACCACCACACCTGCGTTTTCCTCCACTTCTTGATCTCTTTCCCATTTGCAAAAGACTTATTTACCTATTTCCTATCTTTATCTTTTGTGTTGCACTTTGATTTATTTATACTTTTAAAACATTTCTTCTGGTGTTTTTCTATACATTTGCACTTTTATTCATACTTTAAAAAGTAGTTTGAATTGCTGAAATATTCGCTTGTCTTCATATGCCACGAAAGTGTGTGTCTTTGTGTGTGTGAGTGTATGCGTTTGTGTGTGATCCTGGGGGTCAGAACCAGGACTTCACACATTCTGACGAATGGCCTACCACCCAGCTGCTCCTTCACAACTTGTGTTTCTGTATTTTTATGTTTAAATTCTGGTAAAAATAATATTTACATGAATCCATTTAATAGCAACACCATTCATGCTTTAAAAACTCAAAAACTTAGAATGGAAGAGGAACAGTTCAGCAGACGAAAGGCCATCTGTGTTTCCATGGCTCACATCTTTCTCCATTAGGAAAAACAGCAGTTAATCCCTAAAATCAGAAATGACACAGGAAACCCACTCTTGAGACTTCCGTTCTAGTCCTGGAAGTCTTATCAAGAACATTAAAAAGAAAAACAACAACAACAAAAAAAAATTTAAATTAAAATAAAATTCCCTATTTGTGAAGATGCAATCTTATGTGTAAAAATTCCCAAATAATATACAAAGTACAATAATTTAGTAGCGTTGCAGGATACAAAACCAACATACAGAAATCAGTTGTATTTCTGCATAATAGCGCTAATCTGAAAACATACAAGGAAAA
>NW_004955417.1:19308766-19353477 GCF_000276665.1 Chinchilla lanigera
GAACAAAATTCAAAAAGATACAAACAAATGAATATAGGATCTGCCTTTACAGTTATTAAAATGGCTATAAACACCCAAAGTGATCTACAGATTTAAAATAATCTCTGTCAAAATCCCAATGACATGTATTTATTTATTTATTTTTATTTTAAAAATTTAAAAACTAACAAAACAACAATGAAGACAAAATCAAAACAACACAAAAACCACAAAAATAATACATGACCTCAAAGCAAAATGATAGGAATTAACAAAGGTTGCTACATTATATACTGTTATCTTCAGTGAAGTTGCTCAGTCCACCAGACATAAGAATATAAGATTGATCAAACAATCAAAGACAGTAACAAGTAATAAAAAAACATTGGAAATGATGCAGAGCTTCACCATACAAGATGGTAGGAATTCAACAATTGTTATTATACTGCATATTGTTGTTTTCAGATCAGTCATTTTGATTACCAAATTCAAGTGTGCAAGATTGGTTAAGAAAAAAGAAAATCAGGGGCTGGGGATATAGCACAGTGGTGCAAGCACCTGCCTGGCAATTGCAATATCATGAGTTCAATTTCCAGTACCAAAAAAAAAAAAAAAAAAGAAAAAAGAAAAAAGAAAGTGCAATGACATATTGAAATGAAAATTTAAAAAAACAATTCTGCAATTCATCTCAAAACACAAAACATCTCAGTAATAAAATCAATCTTTGAAAAAACAAACCAGGAGGCATCAAAGTTTCTGATTTCAAATATATATATATATTTGAAAATATATATATGAATATATATTCAAATATATATATAGTAAGCTAGAATAAACTTCAAGCTATTGTATAAAGATAGACATCTAGAACAATAGACAGAATAGACAAATCAGAAATAAATTAATTCATGTACTTTTGATTATTTTTTTGTTTTGTTTTGCTTTGCTTTGCTTTGCTTTTTTGAGACAGGGTCTTGCTCTGTGGTTCAGGTTGTCCTTAACCTCACTGTATAGCCCAGGCTGGCTCAAACTCAGAGCAATCCTCCTGCCTCAGTCTCCACAGTGCTGGGATTACAGGCATGCACCACTACCGCACCTTTGTTGATTGAGTTTTTGATAAGGTTATCAGGAATGCACTGTGACGAAAGGATAATATCTTTCGCAAGTTATGTTTGGAAAACTGGGTGTCTACTTGTAAAGGAATGAAATTGAACTCTTACATGATTCATAAAAATGAACTCAACATGGAGTACAGACTTTAATGTAAGACCTGAAACTAAAACACCCGTAAGAAAACAGGGGGAAAAACTTCACGACATTGATCATGGCAGTGACATGGAAGTGACACCAAAAACACAGGCAGCAAAGGCAAAAATAAACACAAGAGCTACGTCCAAATGCAAAGATTTTTCACAGCAAAAGAAACAACAGAATGAAACAGAAATCTGTGAGAAGAGAGAAAATACTTTTCATGCATACAAGCTGGGTGAGAGAGTAATATCAAAATATACAAGGATCCCTACAAACAAATAGCAAAAGGCAAATCAGATAATTCAAAAAGGACTAAGAACTTGAACAGACATTTCTCCAAAGAAGGGGCAGAAATGATCAACATATGAAAAGGTGGTTCATATCACTAAGCATAAAGGATACACAAATCAAAATATAATGATATATCGCCTTATAACTTCCAGGATGATATTGTCCAAAACAACAACAACAAATGACAAGCATTAGCCAGGTGTGATGGCACAGGTCATATTATGGTTTATATCTTGATGTCCTCTCAAAGCTTCATGAGCTCATAGCAGGGGTTTGAGGGGGTGATTGGACCGTAGGGGCATGATACTCATCAGGGGTTAGTTCAGTGAAGACTTCCGAGCTGACTATGATGCGGAGAGGTGAAGCCTGGTCAGAGAAGGTGGGCCCTTAAATCTCCCTCCATCTTCCCTTGATCTCTCTGCTTCCTGTCTACCATGCCATGAGCAAGTCTGCTCTGCCATGCCATGCCACCCTGCCCTGGAGCCAACCAACTATGGGCTGACACCATTACAAACTGTGAGCCAAATAAAGCTTACCCCCTTTAAATTGTGTATGTCAGAGATTTTGTTCCAGCAGTGAGGAAGTAACTAAGGCACACCTATAATCCCAGCAATGTGAGAAGTGAAGGCAGGAGCTCAAGCTCCAGCCCACGCTAGAGAGCTTAGAGACTTAAAGAGACCTTGTCTCAAAATAAAAAATAAAGAAGGGCTGGAGGTCTACCTCATTGGGAAGGCTCTGGGTTTTATCTCCAGTAGTGCAAAACCACACACACAAAGAAAATGAATTGGCAGAATGTATACAAGTTTGAATCACTTGCACAGTGTGGGAAGAAAAAACTGTGCAGCTATCCTAAGAAACAGGATGGGAGTTCTTCAAAAAACTGAAAAAGTGAAAAACTACAGGGGCTGGGGATTTAGCTCAGAGGCACAGTGCCTGCCTGGCAAGGGCAAGGTTGTGAGTTCGATTACCGGTACCAGAAAAAACAAACAAACAAACAAACAAACAAAAACTACAGTAAAGTAGTTAACATTCAATTTATTTCCTAGATTTTATCCAAAAAAATTGAAATCAGTATGTGTTAAAGATATTAACACTCCTGCATTTATTGCAGCACTGTTCTCAGTAGCTAAGTCACAGAAGCAGCCTTGGTGTTTATAGGCAGAGAAACATGGTCTATAGACAGGAAATAATACTTAATCTGTTTTTTTTTTTTTTCTTTTTTTTTTCTGTCTTTTTGGGACAGGGTCTTGCTATGCAGTTCCAGCTGGCCTCAAGTTCACTTTGTAGCCCAGGATGGCCTCAAACTCGCAACCATCCTCCTGCCTCAGCCTACCGAGTGCTGGGATTACAGGCGTGCGCCACCGTGCCCAGCTTGAAGAGAATACTTAGAATGAAATATTTCAGTGTTAGAAAGAAATAAGTGATGACATGGGTCATTCTTAAAATAGTAAATCTGATCAAATAAGCCAACCACTGCAAGATAAACACTACATGTTTCAAGTTATGGGAAGTTAACAAAACAGTCAAATTCAGGAACTGCTGTAACCAGGTCCTGGAGGACAGTAGGGATAGCAGGATTCAACAATGGGCGCAATGTTTCAGTTGAGCAGGATGAATGAGCTTTAGATATCTACTGTAAAATGCCACATTTATAGTGAACAATAATGTATTCAACACATTAAAAGTCACTAAAAAGGTAGACCTCATGTTAACTTTCATTTCAGGACTGGGGTGACTCCGTCAAATGCCAGTCTACATATTGTTGTTGTTCTTACTGCTGTTGCTTTTGAGAAAGACTCACTAAATTACCTATGCTGGCCTGTAACATTCAATCTCCCTGCCTCAGCTTCCCCAGGAGCTGGGATTACAGATGTGTACACAGGTCAATTGTTCTGATCATAATGAAAAGAAATGAAGAAAACTGTTGTTGCAGACAGATACTTTAAAATGATCTGGACATATGAATATATCAGGTATTGGAAATGCTGAAGATGTACTTAGTAGCTTTTCCTGGCTTACAATCATCATTTACTTATGTTTTGTGTTTTAGCGTGTATGCCTGCCCTACTCACTAGCTTATAAAATGGTAAACCAAAACACAAAGCAATAATGTCTCATTTAATGCAATATTCCACTAACTTTTGGTCATGAAGAAAAATGATCAGCGTCGTTAGCCACTCACAAAAAGTTTATCGCTTATTTAAATGTTTTACTGAGGTGAAATTATGTGAAACTCAGTGTATTTCTGAACCAACTAAAATGCCTAGATGTATAAATAGCAATAAAAAGGTTACTTTCTATCCCTTCCTGCTGTCTCTGAGAGTTTTGTTTCAGGTTTTGCAAGGGAAAGTTTTGTGTGATGTTATCTGTGATCTCTGCTTGGACTTTTCTTCACAGCCACATCTGCTGAACTGGCTCTCCTGCTAAGAATCCTTGAGGACATCAGCTTTCTTAAGAAATGAATATTCAATACACACTTTTCCATTAAACATGTGCTTAAAAAATCCCATTGTCCTTACAGAATTGTATCACAAAGTGAAGAGTGATGTTCTGATAAAATACTTGGATTTGAACTTACACTATGTAAAACACAGCAAGTACATCATGCAAAGAACATTCTGATTATATTTTATGGGTGTATAACTCAACTTCTTAAGGTCTATTTCTCCACATAGTTCAAGAACACATATTTCTCAGGAAGTCTGACTATTCACAATGTGGCAGTTTTGTGTAACTTTTAAATTATAATAAACATTGTGGCATATCTGGCTGTTATACCAAAGCAGCTGTCAAAGCAATCTTGTCAAATGTTTCTTCTAGTAGCATTCAGGATAAGAAAAGTTTACTGATTCAGATCTGAGAAAATTTTATTTTATCTGTAAGTGTCCTACATGTGGTCCTTGAAAGGAAGGTGTGTATTACCTGACATCTGGAAGACACTGGGAGATAGATACCAATTATGAGAATTTGTAACACATTTTTAACTATTTGTTTTAATGTCTCTGAGCACCAGAAATGTACATCACATACACCCAGAGATGACCAAACACAAAATTGGTATCTAATTATATACTCTGTGGCTTATTCTAACTGAAATGTTAATACTGGTAATTTGTCAAAAATGGGAAAATACCACTCAGATGTCAAATAAGTCAGGATGCTAGGACTACAACTACAAACCAGGACTATGCTGTGCTCACCGGGGTACACAGTAGTTCTAATACAGTGTGCCCATGGGAACAGTGCCATGCAAACACAGAAGTCAACCATTCTGCCTAGGATGTCACTGATACTAGAAGCATCATTTGATAGGAGGTGTGGAAATTGGCCAAGAACACACAGATTTTGAACGTGGGCATAAATGTTCCATGAATATGGAAGATAGTTTGCAAAAGACATAGAAATGTGAAAAGATATTATTCTTGAGGGTCATGTAGCTAACTGGATGCATCTAGATAGTGAACGGGTGGGGACTGCAAGCAGGCCGGGTACGCGTCGTGGAAATTTTAAACATAATGCCAGAGCTCTGAGTTTAGAACCACAGGTCACTGAATAATTTTGTACTGAGGACTGAGGGGCAATTTGGGTTGCAGTAAGCTCAGTCGGGCAGAAATGTGGAGAAAAGCTTGGCTGGAGGGATGAGGAAGTAAGTGGCTCGCTGACTATTATAGCTGTGTGGGACAAATAATGAGCCTATGAACAAAGCAGGAGCACCATGCCGTCCTTTAAGACCGGGCACTTCAGCCTCTCCTGGTAAAGGATCCATTTCCTTGAGAATTTTCAACGCGCTGAGCTACCAGCCTTCGTACTTTGTATTACCCAGCAGGGACAGATTCTTAACAGAGAGGTCAAAGAGTGACAAGCACAGAAAGTGCTCCATCCAAATCAACTATTCTGTGGGCAAATGACAGAGTGATACCCAGTGATGTCTTCCCCCTGGAACTGAAGGAGAACAAGGCAGGCAGATTACAAATTTAAGCAGGGGATAGAGCAGCTGACTGCTGAGAACCAAGGACGGCGCATAGGACAGCGTGAGGTGCCAGTGTCAGCCTTAAGTAGCTCTGATTACGCAAAAGTGCTGTGCGAACTCTACCAGCAAGAAGCAAAGCGCCTACAAAGGATGAGTGCAACGTGAAGTAGAAGTCATGAGGCTGCTGATGGGGGCTCGGTGAGGATTATGAAGTTGGTATGTGACCTACATTTCAGTTAAATTTACTTTTCACCGAGTTTGGTGAAATACATGTCATTGATTGCATTTCGCTCTGCTATCCTTTCCTGATACACTCTCTTTAGTTTTAATTATTTTGTCTTTCAAACTGCTGTTTGCTCAAAAGAGGAATGGGAATGGGGTGCTGGATCGTGAAGGGCTGATGAATAAACATCTGACCATTGAAACGACGAAACATCCTGATTGTAGGACTGTCCAGACTTAGGCCTGTTTTTAGGTATACTTTTTAATACTTCCCTCTTTAATGTAAAAATTCGTTAAATTTGGTCCTTAGGTTATATAATTTCCCCAACAAAATCTTTTTAAGATATTTGCGGAGACAAAGGAACTCATCATATATTTAGAGGAACGAGGATCACATAATGAATATCCTCAGAAGAAGGAATTGGTAAATCATACATTTGCATCTTTATTTGGAAAAGAAATTAGAATTAGTGCAAGGCGCATGAGATGAAACAATCAGAAAATCTTTTCCAAAGAAAAAGTCTTGATTGTATGTTTGGTAGCTTGAGCAGCATTTAAATACGAGGGAGCAGAAATTACTTTCAAGGTGAGATTTCAGTGCTAGAAAACAGCAGTGTGTGTGTGCACGCGTGCACGCGTGCATGCATGTGCGTGTGCGTGTGTGTGTGTGAGATTATGATTTGCCTGAATCATAATCAGGAAGAGGTATTTGAAAATACTTTGGAGACAAAATGAAGATAAATATATTTAATGTCTGGCCCTTGACCTCTCCTTGAATGAATGAATGTTGAATGATGAATGAATGAATGAATGAATGAATGAATGAATGAATGAATGAATGAATGAATAGGATAAAATGGATTATCCAGGGAAGAAGAATTAGGTGAGCATTGAAGTAGCCATCAACAACCTGAAAACTAAATTTGGCCCAGAAGAGCAGATAATTAGTCACTGTATGGTTCATTTACATTGCTTTTAGTACTATTTGTTCCTTTGAAAGTTAGATAACTTTTTATAACATCTCTTCCTTCCATTTCTAACTTAGAATTAGCCTGTTGCCTATGGGCAAAATGGCTAGAACCAAAGGTAACAACTGTCTATGTTAAACGGGCATGCATGAACTCTAGTTGTTTGTTTCTTATCAGTGGGTATTTGTATACAAAACCTGCTTTTTAAAGGTGACCTTTAATGGAGTCCTTGGTATCATAATTAGGAGCAAAGTGATTAAGATAAAGAATTTCATTGCAGCTGATTGTGCATGACTGGAAGCTTTTTATTTCCCCTAGCAAATTAACACTTGTATCCTGCATAATGCCTGAATAATAGTGTTAATTGCTTAGCATTTACTATGTACAAAACATGATATATTTATCTGCTTTCAGACACATGTGGGTATGAGTTATATCTCCAGGCATGTGCTAGAAATATGACAAGTTAATTAACTTTCTGAACTTCAGTGTATGTATATATTTGGGAATTGGAAATAATACACCATATTTTACATAGCATTTCTAAGGATTAACTGAGTTCACATATATAAAGCACTTAAGGTGACTCTTGGCACTAAGGAAGACCTCATATACGACAAAATATTTTGACTTGAAATCCTAGCACTTAGAAATCTATGTAAATCTGTATTAAAAAAGACATTTTAATAGGCTAATTTGCTCTAATTAATGCTATTAACAATAACATCAAGAATTAAGTGTTAAGACACAGATCATTAATATAAATTTCCACTCATCTTCAATCACATGAAAGTAGATTTATTAAAGTTGTACAGTAATATTTAGTTACTATAACTATAATTTATGTGATAAACACAATAAGTGCAAAAAGGCACTACTAAATCTATAGGTAAATCTTCAGTAAAAATTCCTAGAAATGCACAGAAATTAGTCTATATAAACCAAATATGCATCTTCATGATCACAAACACTACACCTGAAGCACTTTTCCACATTACTGTACACAGATTTTTAATCACAATACAGTAACTATTTAAAGGGGAAACATTACAATCAACTTAAGGTTAAAAAAACAGAAGAATTGCTAGGTGCAGAATGTAGAAAGAACCAATATAAAAGATTTTTCTAACAGATGTTGACTCTTGGAGTTCTTTCACTCATGTGAGCTTTGTTTATGGAATATAAAGCAATTCATCAGTGTTAATTATTTCAAACTACTGCTTTGACCTACTAGTTTGATAACTAGGTTTTACCCATTCCACAGATGATTTTGCAAATGTTGATAGATTAATAGAATTTTTTAAGATTATACAAATAAGTGATCCATTAGGCCATTTTCTCAAAGAAATAATATGTTGTCAATAAAAGTAAAATTATCCTTTAGAAATTTTAAATCTTCATTCATTTTCTCTAACCATTACAGTAAAATTCCATTTTCAGAATAACATATATGTAGTCACTTAGTGTAAACAAAACAAGCTAAGAACATTAATTATTATTTCCCTGAGGGTGTTTTCACTGGTATAGATGTTAAATGTTAAAATATTCACATTTTAATTTAAAAAGTCTAAACTATTTTGTTAAACAGATGTGTGGATATACAATTCATACCTTTAACAGAAGAAAAATAAAATTAATGTAAATACAGATTTATCTGTAATAACAACTATTCATTTACTTCATTATCTACAAAACACCATATTTTAAAATATTATGGTACTAGGATATGTCCAGCTTACAGTTTCAGCATTTCTTAATTTGTGAACATGAAATGCTCCAAATCTGAAAAATTGCATATTTGACCTCATGTGATTGGCTATAGTTAAAATATAGATGAGCTAAAACTATCACATAAACTTATGGCTTGGAGATCTGTATAAGGTATACATGAAACATAGATGAATTTTGGGTTTGAACTTCACCTAATGTCTCACAAGATATACGTAAATACTTCAAAACTTGAAAAAATCTGCAATCTAAAACGCTCCTGACCCCAAGTATTTTGGATGGAAAATGCTCAACTTGCACGAGCCTTGTCCTAGAATTACTTCCTTAGCTGAATTATTTTAGCACTGCTTTACTTTAAGAATAGTTACTTCAACAATTGGAAAGAAATTATAAATAGTAATATTCAAAATTAATTGCATTTCTTTTTTCCAGCTATATTTGACCGTACATGTAGAGGAAAAGGAATAGTAGAAGGGAGAACACTTAGGATGGTTAACATTTTAAAACCCCAATCTGGAACAATCAATTTTACAGGACTATTAAGTAGCATCCCCTTTTTGTCTTTAAAAAAATGGAAAAAGAAGCACTCACTTGAGAATTGAATGGCAAATCCAGATTTACTGATATAAAAATCTGTGTCGAACTGGATGGTCACTATGTTGAGGGTGCTGTGGATTCCTTCGGGGATAAGGGATCCACTGATTTCCTTTAGAAGCATCTCATTTTCTGGTGGGCCGTCCCAAACTCGGAGTATATCATGTGATGCTTCAGTATCAAAAGCAAGAAACTGTAGGCTGGGGGAAGAAACATATATATCTGATTATTACAAATATTCAATTTTAAATAAGGAATAGAACACACATGCCTTGTGCTTTCAGTAGATATTCCTTTTTTCTGAGTTAAAAAAATGAACTTTGTAGAGAACATATACAACCTGGTAAACAATCTTTTGGGGCAGTGTAATTTATTTCTTTATAATATGATTTAAAACATTATTTCATCGCTTTTATAAATCACAGAAACTTCTGGTATATGTCCTTTTCAGGGTTTCTATATTTGTGGTGTTCCAAAGCGATATTTATAGAGGACTTTCAATGTAGCAGGCATAGAGCAAAATTCATTACCATATTTTCTTGGTTTAATTGATAGAGTGGTAACATTTTTACTTTTATTTAGTAAATGTGGCAATTGAAGTTTAGATACACTAAATAATTGCTCAAAGGCTGGCTGAGTCATGAGCTGAACTTGAATTGATGCCCCCATCCTTGTTTTGCTACTGTTTCATGTTAAATCTGTTCTATGTCGAATTGAGGCAAAATTTGTATCTGATACTTTTTGTGCCAAGTGTAAAAATTAGCTATTCAGTTATAGCAACATGCTTAACTTTATGTACATGTTTATGTTGCATATATGAATGGTGATGGCTTTAAGTTTGGATGCAATATTAATAGTAAATATTGATCTTTAATTAAAAATGTCACTGTAATACCAAATTTAGTATTCTTGAGTTTAACAGTACTATTTAAATAAACATGCATGATTTGCACTAAAGAAAAGTGAGCTGGGAATCGGTCCAGGGTAGCCTGATGTGAGTTCTGTGCATTGTCCTGCAAAGTGAGGTGCTGGTCCAGGTGCACCCATCCAGTCACCTGCAGGAGTGCACTGCCTGGAAGGTTGTCTGAAATGTCATTTATATTAAGTAGCACTTCTCAAAAATTAACGTCATGATACACGAACAATAACACACTGCCCAGTTTACATGTCAAGGAGAATTTGTTCATTTAGTAATCCATTTGCAGCCAAAGCCATAGTCGTAACCTGGGACTGAAAGTATGTGATAGCCTTGGAAACCCGGCTGAGGTGATCCGGAAGGCGATGGTTCTGCACTCTTCTGAGGGACAGCGGTGTGAAGAATTGTGAGCGCCACCTAAGCTCAGCAGCAAAGGAAATCCAACATGATTAAAGGGCCAACGGGCGGCTGCTCGAGAAATGTGCCTGGGGCCAGGAAAGAACGGCAGTTTCAGGGACTCATCCTCTTATTTCTTCTGAATGTTACAGTTGCACTTAGCCATAGTGAATTGAATAACTTTGTATACTTTTTGCAGTACTAAGAAATGAACCCAGAGCCTTTGTACTGAGCTACATGGCCAATTCTTCTTCTTATTATTATTTTTTTTTATTTTGAGATAGTGTCTAACTAAATCAAGAATTGAAAAAGCAAAGCCCACAAAAAACAGGAAAAATTCTCAAACTCTATACCCTCTTAGAACTATAAACAGCTTCCTTCTAAGGGGTGATGTGCTTTATTGCTGCAGCCCAAATATCAATAATCCAAGCAAATGAACTTTTTTTCATATTTGCAAAAATGAAAACTAGGTTTTCCTTAGCCATTGTTAATAGTATTGAAAAATGTTGATACTCATTGGTAGTACATATACGTACTGATCAGAAAAAGCAGGTTCGTTTGAAAGGAGAAAACAGAATGTGCTTACCTGACAATGTTTCCTGGATCCACTTCAATCACCCACATGCAGCGCAGGTTATTGTCATAGGGAAAGGGATAACCAGGAGATAAGATTCTTCCTGAAGATTCTCCTTTAAAACGCCCTCCACACTCAGCTAATAAAATAAAAAATGAAGTCCCAAGTTAATGGCAGTCTGCAAAACAATCTACAAATCTCTGAAGAGTACATAGTTTTTCACATTAAGGAGAAAAAAGATTGATGTCCCTTTCCTAAAGTAACCATTTACCTAAACCTTCTCAGATTAAGCTCTTAATTGAAGGAAGAATATATTGTACAATAAAATAAGATCGCCTCTAGTTAGATTGCAGAAAAGACAACGAAACAACTTAGCTAAGGAATAAAAAGAGGTCAGACATAAAGCCTGTAAGTTAGGCTTCAAAACGTTTAAAGATGTATTTTTAAGTAATAATTGTGAAAGGGAAAACAGATGGTAAGCTGCTCACTGCTAGTGAATTGCAGGCTGAATAATTCATCATCTCGCTACCCCACCTCCGAGAAAAACTAATTTTTACTGTGGTCCCTGAGGCATTCTAAATTTCATTGCCCTTTTATTCTCCTTTAAATCACTCCAATCTCGTTCCTTTCCAATCTCCCAAACGTCAAAGTGGCATTTTTATTAGCTTTTTAAAAAAAAATTCGGGTAAGGCTGGGTTGGTTTTGATTTAATGTTATCTCTATTTTTTGTTAAAACTTATCAAATTAAAAATGTATTTTCATACAATGTAATTAAAATTTTATCTGTTGAGAGATTTCCTCTCCATATTAATACTTCTAAATATTATAGCGATGTCTGAAGTGATTTTATTGTGCTGGGTAGACAGTCTAGAAAGAACTCTGGATTGGAGAAAAGCGAAAGTGAGTATTTTACTGAGTATATTGATCTACAACTCTAGATCCTAAAAAATAAGGAAAGTGCTCTGTAATCCACTACATATTTCAAAAAACTTCAGATTATCCTGCAGCCATAAAACACACAAAACAATTTTCTTTTTTTCTTAAATGTTTGATGATATTTCAGTATTTTGGTTTATTATTCTCTCAGTGCTTTCTATCTGCCTTAAATTGAATAGATAAAATACATTTTTTGTTTGGATCTTTTATTATTAGATCAAAAAATGCCAAAGACAGAAGATTTTATCATTCGAGGAAATTTGGTTTTCCTTAGAATCTACTGTCTCAAATGTGTTAATCCCATATATTCAGATTTGCTTCAAACATATTAGATATTATATTGCACGACACTGTGATAATTAGTATTTTGTGTAAATAGGGTACAGTCCCAGTTAGTTAATCAAATGCTAATCTAAGTGTCAAAGTATTTAGTAGATGTGGTTAACATCTATAATCAGTTTACACTAAGTAAGGGAGATTAAATATCATTAATGCATGTGAGCTTCATTTGATCCACTGAAAGACCTTTAAGAGCAAAAACTATTTTCAAGGAGAAGATATTGTCCTTCAAAACTGCAGCATCCACTCCTGCTTCCGTTCCCAACCCATTTGTCTGCCCTGTAGATTTTGGACTTGCCAGCCCCTAAAAGAAATCGACTAATGAATTAATTTGTTAAAATAAATAAATTTCTTGAGAGACAGAGAAAGAAATTCTATTGGTTTCTTTGTGTTTTCTTTCTTTCTTTCTTTCTTTCTTTCTTTCTTTCTTTCTTTCTTTCTTTCTTTTTTTTTTTTTTTTGAGACAGGGTCTCGCTATACAGTTCAGGCTGGCCTTGAACTCACTTTGTAGCCCAGGCTGGTCTTGAACTCGCTAGGATCCACCTGCCTCAGGCTCCCGAGTGCTGGGATTACAGGCGTGCGCCACCACACCGGCCCTATTGGTTTCTTTGGAAAAGCTTGGCTGACACACTCTCCGAGGGCTAAAGGAATATTATTTTGTATTAAAACATGAGTTTAAATTATAATATGAAGCATAGGTGATTTCTAGAGTAAGAAGACTCTAGTATTTGAGATGTTACCCTCACATGTATTTCCTAATTTTTAAACAAAACCTTTGTTGGACAAATTATAGCTATATTACTATTGTAAATTAATTTTTCATACTTTGAGCTGCGGATATTGCCCAGTAGCACAAGAGCCTGTCTAGCAAGCCCAAAGTCCTGAGTTCGATTCCCGGTACAAAAAAAAAAAAAATTCCCGTCCTTTGATTGATCACTATTATTGGAATATATTATTTTGAGAACAGAGTTGATACTTATTCCTCAGGATAATTTTAGTTAATTGGAGTTTTGTGAACTGTATTGTATCCTGAATTTAAACATAGCTTTTTTATCTCCACATTCCATTCTTACAAATAATACTTGCCTTCTGACCTCCAAAGAGCCAGTATGATGTACTAGAACACTGGATTTCATATTGAAAGACTTACATTTGCAAGATAAAAATTAAATACATTAAAGAAGAAATACAGGTCTAATTTCTCCAATTATGTCCTTAAAAATTAATGTTTGTTTTCTCAAAATACTTTGGAAACATAATTACCTAGAAATAATCCAAATAACTGAGAAAAGAAATTGTATATGACAGACATAAAATTACAGCCACAATAGATATCTAAGGTCAATGAAGAGAAAAGACTATAACCTTAGGTCAAATGGTAATATTATTAATTGTTGTTGGAAAAGAATACAATTTAAAATAGAACTTGGTCTTCTCTCTTGGAAATCATCAATATTACTCATCATGTGTCCAGGTGCTTACAAATGGCTTAGCTTGATCTTTATTATTAAAAATGTATGTATCTTAAAGTGTACCTTGATTTAGTATAATTGTCCTACATGCATCTTATTTTCTTTGGCTTATTAGTCTGGTTGCAATGTGTAAACATGATAATTAATTTAATAATGCCTTATAAGAGTACGTAAATGAATTTGATGCTGGAAAAATAAAAGGGAAGTGGAGGGAAGGAGAAAAAAGAATTTAAATGTTACTTCACTACAGGAAATGTGATTATTATGTACTGAAAACATGTAATAATAAAAGTAAAAAAAATAAAGTTTATCATTCCCATGAAATCTTGTACAATATTGTCATTAAGTTTGACTTAGAATATTTGTAAATATAAAAAGCAGTGAATTAATGCAAATGTTATTAAAACCATCTGACATGAGAGCACATATTTCCCTTCTTCCTGAAATCTTTCCTGAAAAAAAGTCTTCATATTGGTTCAACATACTCAGAAAATACCCGAATTTGTAATTTTAAGGACAGCATGGCAAATCAATATTTACAAGATTATCATTTAGTGTTATTATAGCTTTTAATGCTTTTCTGCACATATTTCATCTTCATATCAAAATATGAATTCTTATCAGAGAAAATTAACCAATGGTATATTTTTCTTAAAATAAATGCCAATGGATAAATTTTTGGTCATATTGCATACTCCCAAGCTTTTGATAATTAAGCTTGTTTATTATTTTAGATAATACCTTCATAATCTAGTCAAAATTCAGAGGCCATCTGAAAGTAAAACATTGCAATTGCATTTTAGTTAGATGAACACATTTGTTTCCTGTGTGAACAGTGTTTCAATAAACCAGCAGAGATCTCATCTCATCAGAAACACTATACAATTACCTACAAGGCCTTTAATGAAAAGTGTTTCATTGTTTTCTAAATGAATTCTAGCAAGTTTTGTAGTGATTCTTATGTTTATCATAATAAATACAATGATGGAACTTTTCCAATTGCACTAAAGGGTTTAGGCCTCTAAATTTTTCACATTGGAAACATTAAGCACATACTGTTACTTTTTAAATATCAATTATACTTCAATAAAACTGTTAAAATAAAAGGTTCAGTCAATTTTATCCATGTAGGCATGGCCCAGAACAGATTTGCATCCCCATAAACGCCATCAAGAATTAAAAATGGCTTAACAACCACTGCGTGTTTGTTCCCTATTCAAGAATTATTGTTTGTTAAAAATGTTTTTTAGCCTAGTATTTCTATCCAACTTGGTATCTACTTGATCAGCAGAATAGAAAAAGATAAAAAAGGAAGTGATCACTAGCTGTACTTTTTATCCACTTTTCTATCTCTACAAATCTAGTTATTTATTAACAGATCTACAAAACAGTAAGAATAACATGTAGCTCATCTCTGGAAAAAAGAGAGAAAATAATTGTTCTCCCAGTTTAAGTGGACAATAACCTGCTGTTGCTGACTTTTGTGTGCCTTTTCATATTGAAATTGATTGTTACACTGTACAAACATAAGAAATACCAGTTCAGTTTGTAAAATGTTTTAAGGTACATATAAAAATAATGTCTTTGAGGTTATTGAGAGTAGTTTATTTTTAATCCACCTTAATTCCAAAATGTGCAATAATTTTGTAAATTATAACAGTGAGATTCAATAAGTATGTATGATTGAAAGTCTTAAAATTTTTGTAGTGATTTAAATTTTATATGAAGAACAGAAATAAAATGACTTCATACAAATCATATTGTTCCTCAAAACGTACATTGCTAAGATTAGGAAAAGGACCCTTATACTTCTCAACTATTTCCTTTTAACACATTAAATTTCATTAATTTTTCTGAGTTAAGGTTTTACTTGTGATTTGAGGTTTGATTTTAGGCAAAGGGAATCACTTAACCATGGAGAGCCTAACTTGCTGTTATTTCCATAGACACATTTAGTACAAATCCAAAGGAGGACCCTACCGATACAGGAAGGCAGGGGATAGTCCCAGGCCCTTCTTTCCCCCGTCATACACTTGAGCAGACTGCTGCCATGGAGGGTGTAGCCTGGATTGCAGCCATAAATGATGGTGCTTCCGGCAAAGTGGCCTTGGTCACTGATCTTGTATCCAAATTGTGGAATGCCAGGATCTTCACAATGTGAAAGTTCAAAACCTAGGGGTAAAAATAGAAATTGGTTAACACTTTAGGAGGAGAATTTAAAACTGCATGAATTATTTCATTCATTTATTATTTCATTTATTTATTATTTCATATATGACACATATTTTTCCTAGTTATATTATCCTTGGTGTATTTATTTTTCATAGTATAAAATAATCTTAGCTTTTTTCCCTGATAACTAGAATTTGCATTTTTAGCATTAATCAATGATATGATCTTTATAACTATACCAGTGTTTGAAGCAGTAAGCTTGATCCCTGCCTCACGTCTAAAGCTGTAGGGTCTGCACTAACTCCAGGTGGTGTCGGAACTGTAATGAATTGTTGGACATCAGGTTGGTTTTCAGAGGGTTGGAAAATTGGTTGGCATGAGGAAGAAATACACTTGGTGTTGGAAATGTGAGTGGAAACAGGTGCTCCCCTATGAACACAACTTCTAGGACTATCTCACCAAAATTTTATAATCCTGATCAGAAATGTAAAATCAGCATTGCCCAGGAAGCAAATATGTTTACTACATACATAATATTAGACATTTATTTATACAACCTTAGAAGAAAGTGAATCTCACATTTAAATCATTGTATATATCAAGAAGTAATATAAGTAGTGATCCCAAAGTTTGATATTTTACTTGGTCCAGAAAGTAAATTTCTGAAAAATTCTTTCAGACAACACAAGAAAGCTTCTATATGTTGTCATTGTGAAGTGTGGAGAAAATATTTCTGCAGAGCTGAGGCTTTTTGCTTATATTTACTGAAGTGCTGGGCTGAGGGCGACCTTTAAGAAGCTAATTTACAACTGTATGACTAGAGAAGGATCTCTAGAGAGGTTTACATGACTATGGAGGAGGATTATGTTTACACTTGGAGAGGACGAGGCTGAGAAATTCAGACATCTGTAGGATGTAAAAGTTGGAGACACAGGAGGATAGTGATCCCTTGGAGAGATATATTTATATTCCAAAAGTGTAGAGTTTGAACCTGTGATTCTTTTCACTCCATTTCATAGAAACAAAAACTTCTGCCTCTCTTCAGAAAAAGAGAGGGGAAAAGCAGCCTTAAGCAGAGCATGTCACTTCCCCAGCCCATTCACCACATTTCCTGGCTACAGAATCCCTGGTCGCTAGTGTAAAAGAGTTTTCCAGCAAGTTTTTATCATTTTGCTACAAGGGGAAAGATTGGATCAAAGAAGGGTTGACCCAGCAGCATCATCATCACTGTTCTATTACTTAATAACTAATCTATCTAAATCCAGAATCCCTTGTGCATTCTCAGGGTGAAAGTAATAAAGACAAGTGTTAAAAAATCAATAGTTGCAATGCAGTGCACTGTTAAGATCCTAAAGGGACTAGGAAAGGATACTTCTCAATTTAAGTGAAAATGTAAGTTCCTTACGAGGTAGTTGTCATGGCTTGTACTGTATCTAGATGTTCCCCCCAAACCCTAATGCACTCTTAGGTGGGGAGCTTCAAAAGTGGCTAGATTAGCATGTGTGAATGTGAACTAAGGTATGATAGTGAGGTTAAGGCTGGGGATACGGAAGCTCTACCCTGGGTGTGAGAGGCACCAATCAATAGCCTTACAAGCAGAATGGACTGTAAAGAGGAAGAGGGAAGGAAAGCTTGCTGCTGGTGCTCTTGCTGGTGCTGCTGCTATTGCTGCTCCTGCTTGCGGCTATTGCAGCTGCTGCTTGCTGCTACCTCTTGCTGCTTTCTGCTGTCTTTTGATGCCATGGACTATTTCTCCCTTGTCGTGCACATCTGCTGTCCTGCCCTGCTTTGGAAACAGCCAACTATGAACTGAAAACTCTACAAAGCGTGAGTTGAAATAAACCTTTCTTTAACTTTGGGTGTTGAGTATTTTTTTTTCTCAGCAATGAAAAAACTAACCAAAACAATAGATTTTCTGTTTTTAAAATTTGCAAAAGTGTGGAATTAATTCCATAAAGAATGCACAAAAGATATTCAGGTACAAATTATATCAGCTTCTCAAAATTGAAGACCATAAAGAATATTCTAGATAGCTTCAACCATGAGACACATAGCTTATTTTAAGTGAACAGGTTGGAGAAAAGATAATTTTTATTTGTGTCTTAAATTATATAATGATCAAAAATGATGCATCTCTTTTATAGACATGATCAAATTAGAACTATCATCAAATTAATCTGGATTTGAACTATGAAGCAAAAAACTTTTTTAAAAAGCATATATTTCTACACTAGTGTCAAATCACTGACTCACTGCTGGCTTCCTTGAGTGTCACAGTGTTGCAGAAAGTTACCAGAATTTGTACAGCGTCCAGTACTAATTTTTTTTCAAATTTCTTTATGCTGAGAGATACATTGGTTTAAAGAGTACAAGAAGCCCTCCTTAATCTCTTCTACAGGATCTTAATTACTCCTTCCTCTGCTAAGCCACAGAATAATTTACTTCTGATTTCACTTACAATCAGTTTTTTATTTCTTTGTTTTCCTACAGTATAGAATTACTTGTTCCTTTTTTTCCACAGTTCCTACCTAACAAAAATTGAGTTGGGATAAGGCCATCACTCTTCCCTGCAGAAAGACCTGTTGTTGGCTTTCATCTGTAAATTAAAATCCCTCTTTCTATAGATTCACAAGTTGAACAGATTTCTACTCCAAAATTCCCCATAAATATACCCAGTTGCAGGCTATAAAAGCCTCTCTCCATTTTGAAGGCACACACTTTATTTCTTTCAGTGTGTATTTTTAAACTTCTGCCTAATCAATTCCTTTATGCCTCTTACTGACACATCGTGAAAATTCTTTTACTGTCATGGAAGTCAGGTATTGTAGGTTCCTAAGTTAGGTAGAGATCCATGGTCAGTTAGAAAAAGCCTGGGCCTAAGATAGAGTCAGAACAAAGATGAGGCAAACCAGGCTTATGGTAAAGGGCTAAGTTAGGAGAGCCCATGTTCCAAGATGGAGACACAGTGGCTAGGCTTAGAAGCCTCCTCAGAGGTAAACAGTATTCCAGAGCTGTACTGTAACTAGCATCATCTAGTCCATGAAGCCTGAACAACGTCTCTCAGATGTAGAAACAACATAACAAGCATATGCACAGCCTACCAGAACATTCTGGCCCTCACTGCCACCTCTTCTGGAGATGCCTTTGTTCTTCCCCATGCTATGTACCCTTGCTATCTGTCTTGTTTTCCTATTAGATCAACATCAGCTAAGTGACTGTACTTGTAATCCTATAGGTTGATTTAAGTTTGACCCAAGGTAACTTGTGCTGGGATTTTGCTGTATACGAAAGCCTAGACAAAGAGCCTTAGAGGCAACACACTTTGGGGACCCCTCTTATGTCCCAGGAGCTTCTCTTAATGAAACTTTTCCCACTCTCCACCTCCTTTGTCCTCAAGTCCATTGTCTGGCATCATAAGACAAGAACTCAGCACCTTTAACAGGTGGGGAGGCACTTCCCAGTAACACAGGGACTCTGCTACCCAGTAATACACCGGATCCTGTTCAGTGGGCAGGATGAGTCAATGTTCCCCATCTCATCTTTGGGGAGTTCCTTGGACCCTTTCCAGTGATACAGTCTCAGTACAAACAGATGTTCAATAAAGCTCATGATTGAGTGTGGAATTTTAGAGGCAATTATTTCTAAGCCACAACAGAAAAATAAAATAGTAAGATATTGAATTTTGGGAGAGAATTTTTTAGAAAGAAATTTTCAAGAACTTCCTGGCCCATAGAATTTATGAAAGTCTCATTTTGAGGGAAAATGTGTTAAAGTAAGGCAAATGTAAACAGTTTCACAGACAGAACCATGCAAGAAGTTAGTAATCATTAACTGTGTGATATATTAAGTAAAATATGGGGACTACATATTCAAGGAAGTCAGTCTTTCAAGCATAGAAGAAACAGTGAAAACAAAAAGTTAAAAATTTCAAGACACATTGCTGTGCATGGATTTGCATAGTAAATGTACATTTAAAGTGTCTCTGCTAAAAAATTACCAGTTTGAATATTCAGTTTTTTATTCAAGACAAACCACTTTTGAGTTTTACCATATATCACTTCTCCAAATAAAAATGAAAATCAAGCTGCTTTCAAGATTTATTATTAAATTCATCCCACTTTAATTTGAATATTCTATAAATCAGTTGGTAATTGCTTTAATAACATACATGGAGACAATCCTCGTAAACTAAGATTGTTTATAATACTTGGTATTATAGGTGAAAATGTACAAGGACATAAAGTATTAGCTACAAACTGCAACATAATTTAGTCAAATTGGGAGGACCTCCTGTTGCTCATACATGAATATTCAGAACTGTCTTATCTTTATGAAAATGTACAGCTGTCAGTCTTCTTTGAAACCCAAAATACTTGAACCTGATAATTGAATAAACATATGTATGAAAAAAATCACACTTCTAATTAGAAGTATTCCTCATTTCCCATGAAATTTCATACTGTGGTGAAATGGAAGCTTCTAGAGTATACAGTGAACCAAAAATCCCCATTATCTACATCCTCTTGACTTTGAATAACTTAAACTAACTTCTAATTCCTATCATGCCACCATGTAAAGTATTTCTCTAAAGATTTCTAATTTATCTTTAATATTTGAAATATATGAAAGAGTTAAAATATGACAAACTCACCGTCTGACTCTCTCAGATTCTGGTATTATATACTAGCTGCTCCCAATTAATATTAATATAAATTTATATTAATATTGAGATGAACATCTATATAATTGATTCTTATTCATAAAAATAATATTCCTCAGAAATAAATATTATAAAGTTCCTCTTGTATAATTATCTAATCGTTTCTAGTCTTTCCTTACTGAGAGCTAGCAATCATTGACTTAGCTTATTATTCTCCTATAATTTTTTTCTGTATGTCTATCAGCAATATATCCCATGTTTTGCAAGTAAATGTAGAATTTACACATATTGAAATTATTCTAATTTTTTCATGGTGATTTATTTATTGCAGTGTTATATTTTTACCTTTACAGTCATACACACATGCATATCCACACACATATTTAATTCATCTTACCTACTTTGATTTATTCTAAGGAGATAAACATTTATATTCATTCTGGTACTTCACTGCTACAAAAAGGTTACACTTTTTTTTCTCCTCTTACACATATTCAAATGTTTTTATAGAATATGCATCAAGTATGGCTCTAAAGTTCATTTTGATGCTAGAGTAAATCAAAATCTCTACATCTGCTATTAGCTTTTATCTTGGTCTATTGAAAAATAAACAGGTGATTTTCAATCTCAACATAATTTTTCTCAGTTTATTTATGAAATCCTGTATTCATGTATGATAATTCAGCAAGATTTCCTATAAAGAAGAGGAGTTAACCATACAAAAAAGGCACATCACTTGGAAATATAAATTATATTTGAAAATTCACTTTTATATATAGCAAAATATCTTTGATATGTTTTAAAATAAAAAGTATCTTCCATGCTTTATTTTAAAAATCTAGTTAAAATGTAAACATATATCTAATAGTGTAAAAGTTAAATTCTAGGGTAATGGTCAATAAACATGGATTAATTTTATGTGCAAATGTAAGAAATTTCAAATTAAGAAATAAAAAGGAAATCAGCTGTTAAAATAAAAGAAAGTACATTAAGTAAAAACATTAAAGAAATGAGTTGGAAACCACCAATGTTAATTAAAGCTAAAATAAAGCGAGTACATAAGTGAAAATTACTTATTCTACAACCATTTTAACCTCCAAAGAATTATTTTGGGGATTTAATATCTAATTTTAAGCAGAATAATTTTTTAAAATTATATTGAAGACTTCACAATTTAATTCTATTTAATTAGAGCTTGAGTGTTGCAAGAGTAGACTTTACTCAAGAATTCTTTTTCTTTTTTCTTTTCTCTCTCTCTCTTTTTTTTTTTTTTTTCTTTTGGTGTTACAGATGGAACCCAGGGCCTCATGCATGCAAAGCAGGGGCTTTACCCCAAAGTTACATCTTTACTCCTAGATTACTTTTTATTTAGATGAGAAGATATGTAAAACAAAGTGTCAATTCTGCCACCTCAAAATTTGTAAATAAGAAGTGTCCTCTGCTTCCCAGATTGCCCCGAAGTGAACAGCTGTATTCCCCCACGCCCTTTTCCTGAGAGCTTCCTGCCTTGGAGCCAGCCATGGACTGAATTCTCTGAAAGCATGAATCAAATTAAGCCTCTCCTCCTTTCAGTTGTGAATCTCAGGTATTTTGTCTCAGATACAGAAAACCTGACCAGTACATACACTGAGTTCTATGTTTAAAATTCTGACTGTATTTTTGAAGCTACTTTTTATTCTTTCTAGTGGTTTGATTTACATCTGGTAATCTGAGTAACTTCGTTGAAGATAACAATATGTAATGTAATAACCACTGTTAATTCCTATCATTTTGTTTTGAAATGCTGTATCATTTTTATTGTTTTTGCTTTATTTTATTTTTGTCTATGTTGCTGCTATTTTATTATTGTTTTTTATTCTTTTTACAATAAAAAATCAAAAATAAAATAAAATAGAACAAAATTCTGACTATGAAAACTGACAGATTTTCTGTTTCACTGTACAGAACATGACAAAGTCATACTATTATACATGCTATTTTGTATCTTGTATTCCATAAATTTCATATAAGGGTGGTCTTTATTCAGCTTTAGCTGAATATTAATTTGTTTCAAACCATCAACCTTGTGGTTTTTGTCTAAAATATGTAGTTGGTACATTCTAGAGACATCAAATAAGGGCTTTTATTACATAGTACTAAATGACTATTTATGAGCCTTCCCAACTTAGATTCCCAAAAGTTTATGAATTTCAGTATCTGCAAATTGTCATCAGCATTGGGTATCATACATCTTTTGAACTTTATTGACTTTGTAGTTGTGTAGTAACATACTACTTTGGTTTTATTTTGCATTTCTCAAATTTATTGTTAAGTATTTTTCTCTTCTGCTCATTGGAGAATGAGTTTTCTTGTTCTATGAAACTGCCTTTTGCCTATATCATTCTTAGATGCCACAGTTTTCTCTTAGGGGCTTGTAGAAATCTTTTCAAGAGAGTATACCTTTTTCTTTTATATCTCCTAAAATGTCTCAATTTAGTGAGGCCGTTTCAAAAAGACAAAGGTAAATAAATAAATAGAAAATTTAAAAATGTCTCATCTTTACTTATAGTATGTGCTATGGTAGAGTTTTTCTTATTGTTGTGGTTTTGTGATCAACAGCAAAGACCTGGTCAGGAATACAGGAAGTCACTTAGAGAGAATAGTGAAATTTGATATAAGAAATTCGACGCTTTTACAGTTTTGGAAGTGTGAAGGGAATGAAAGTTGGAGAGTCCACTTGTGCCTCTCAGGAAATCCAGTTCAGGGAAGCTCCTGCCATAGACAGCCACTGCCAGCACTACACTCCGGCCTGCAGCTGTCGGAGGACCCCAGCTTGCAGCTGTCACAGGACTGATCACCTTTAATCGGTGGAATTTAAGTGGCAAGCGATTTTGGGAAATATGGTTACTAGACTTTTAATTCCTTTCCTTACTAGGAAATCTTAGAAGGACAGGAGTTGTACTGATATTTGACAGAACTTTTGCTTCTATGCCTCATTGTAAATATTTTTCTCCACTTTTAAGACATAGCTATTCTAGGCTACAATTGCTTTCTGATCATTTAAAATTTTTGGTATTCATATGCAGGTCTTCAACCAGCCAGAAATTAACATTATGCAATGTGTAAATTACCAGGTATTTAAGCTCAAATTTACAAAGCTACTACTCTATGAAAGTTATGAAAATGATAATGACACTTCTGTTTCTCCAGTATGAAGTAATTATATTCAATATTTTCTATGTAAATGACAGATAAGACATATTTCTTTATTATTTTTCTTAGAATCCTTTGTGCTATATAATGTACCATTAGTCAATACTTCCTTTATTTTCTGGTTAATTTCAAGGTATAAAGTAAATACAATACAGCAGCAAGTATATCTAAGTAGTTCAGAAACCACAGACTCACATGAAGTAGCTTTGTGCTCTCTTGTAATTTACTTACTTTCTACTTGCATTTGCATTAAATAAAATTTACGCTGAGAATAAAGCTGAAGTTAATAGGTCATCTGACTCTTTTTATGGTTATCATTGACAACAACAAGCTGGAAACTAAATTAATGAGTTTAAATAGCACATTTGTTGTGTATTTGTAAGGCTAGGGCAGAAGAAAAGGCATCACAGATTTGCTAATGCCCATCTTTAATGTGAGCATAAAATTTGAAATGGCCGTGTTCTCTGCAGATCATTGAATCAACTTATTCAACAAAACTGGAATGCTAGCAGGGTCCAAACATATTTGAAGTTTTCCCTTGGGATAATGGACATTTCTCCAGTGAACATTTTTAGTAAATTTAATGTGCAGAGGAAACTAGAAAACATCTGAGCTCAGATATACTGCCTAATGGGTGGATATCATGGGTATTTACCAGGTCAGCTTTTCAGAAGACAATGTTGTAATCTGTCAAAACCATATAATTTACCTCTGTCATGGAGAGTTACCAAAAGTACGGATTCCTTTCTACTGACTTTATTCAAAGGACTAGAGCTAAGAAATCTGCAATGAAATATACATTTAAAAAGGAATTTACTGAATGAAACTAATATTCAATCATTTTTGGTAGCAAATTGAGCCAATAAGAAAGAGTTCAGACTCACAAGCCTAGTATGACAAATGTTTCATTAACATTTAATGGTATTTTTTTTATATTACATGGACAATTTTAAAAAGACAAAATCCATTGTACTCTACATACACAATACAAAAATCTTGGGCTGGAAGATAGTATGCCTTAGGAGTTCTATGAATTCTAGAGAGTGCCTCAGCAGCTTAATTTTCTTGCCTGCACTTATTAGCTAAGTGACTCAGGCAAATAAGGTCAATGCTTTTTGGTTTGTTTGTTTTGGCCTCTTCTTCTCATTGGAGATTATAATAATACCTCCCATACACCTTGTACTCAGTTGTTAGATAAATGCTAGGGATTAGCATTTTCTATTCTGGAGTTTAGCATTTTGGTAACATTGAGTGTCTCAGTGTGCCTTTTAAACAAAATCCAAGCCCCTTCCCATAGTCCTCACCAGCCTAGATTCCAACTTTCTCATTTTTCAGTTCCACTTAGTCAGCTCTATCCACACAATTCAACCTCCTTGTGCTTTTAGACATTCACCCTTGCTAATCTTCCAGTGTAGACTCCTCTGCCCCCCAGATCTGTGTGTGATTGTTCTTTCGTCTCATTCAGGTACCAACTGACATCTCTAAGACAGAATCTCTGAACTGATTAGGAACAATAATCCCATCCTCGTCCTGTCTATCCTGTTGCCTGGTTTGTACATTTCTAAAAGTAGTTCTCTTGTCTTTTGTTCATGTTACTTATTCATTTGTCCCATAAAGAGCTGGTTTCTCTTTTGTCTGTGGTCCTGGAGACTGAGGCCAAGGCCTTGTATGTGAACACCATCCTACCGGTGAGCTACGTTACGTCCATGCCAAAAAGTCACTTTGTCATGGGCAAGAACTTTGCCTTATTCACTTTCTCTTTGTTCTCATAATAGATCATTGAGCTGGGAAAAGATAAATTTCATCTGTGACCAGATGAACAATTTCAATAATAAGTAAATTAATGATAAGTTCCAGCCCAAACATAATAGAGAAGATAAGTAACCACACAGAAGTATTTCTACAGCTTAGCCTTGAGAGAGAGAGAAATATAGCAGATTTAGAAACTAATTCTTGAACTAGGCACTGAGAGACTAGGGGAGTCTGGTCAGAGTATCCTACTTGATTTTATTGTGATCTATTACAGCATCACCCAGAAAAGAGTGAGGATTTAGGGAGGATATTGCCTTATTATGGTAATTTTTAATCTTTTATCTCAATTTTAGAGGGAAAAGATAAGAATCTTTTAACTTATCCCTTATTCCAGTGATGGTGAAACTTCTAGAGATTTTTTTTTTTTTGAGACAGGCTGCCCTTGAACTCACTATGTAACTCAGGCTGGCCTCCAACTCACAGCAATCCCCCTGCCTCAGCCTTCTGAGTGCTGGGATTACAGGCATGTGCCACCATGCCCAGCCCCGTTTAGAGCTTTCAGTGATACAAACAGCCCTATGAGCTACACATGCCAGAGGTTTGCTACCACTGCCCTATACTGTGTAGGAAACTCAGCTATGCCTTCTGACTTCCTCCTCGTGGCTTATCAGCAACTAATTTGGATTGTATAAAACAGCTGAAGACATTCCTCTTCTCAGTCTTCATTTGGAGGAAGTTTCAGATTTCTGAAGTATAACTGGCAGCCACTTTTTGAGAAAAATGAAGAACAGCGGTTTGATCCACTGAACGAGTTGGATTCCAGGACTCTGTGGAGTGGAAGTACAGCTGCCTTCCCTAATGGTCACCATGGTCTGACCAAGTTTGACTCACAGATGGTTTTATTTAAACTGCACAGCTGTCAGCACTTGTCTAATCAAACTAGAGATAATGGGGAACTTACCGATAAAGGGGGAAGTAGGAATATCTTCCAAAAGACAAAATGAGATTTTTCTTAATAGCTCTAATGACAAAGACTACACAGATTCAGTTTGATTTACAAAACTAAAGTATTTTTTTTCCTGTTACATGTACTGAAGGATTTTCATAGTAAGTAGTTTATGCATATATTATTTAATGGTGGAGGGAGATTAGAAAAACCTATTGTGTTCTCAGTGTAGCCCATCTAAAAGTATTATTAAGAGGTGAGCAAAATTCTTTCCTTTCTGAGAGTCTCTGGGTTTCCATGATTAATGGTATCATGCAGACCCAGATAGAAATTCTGTTCAATACATTTGAACATAACAGTTTTGGGACACCTTTGACAGCTGCGAATTATAGCAAACATGACAAGTTATCTTTGCCGTATTTCCTCTTGTGAGTCACAAGCAACTTTCTGACTTTGTTCCCACGCATAATTTAACCATATCCGGCAATAAATATGGTCGTTTAAGGTGATGACAATTACTTCATCTGCCAAATATTTACTTTTCCAGCTTACCTTACTGAAAAACTAAGGCATAACGGTATGGTCCAGGTTTTGGATGCAGAGAGAGAACGGGATGGCTGATGGCTTATTAGAAAGATTTTGTGCTGCTAGTAAAAGAGGTATATATATGTTTGGTACTACCTGATCCTCTGATCTTTGTCCCTTGAACATACCCAGAGTCACAGCAGCCACCAGTGACCATTTCAAAATAAACAATAACATAGCAAAAAATACACACACACACACACACGATCCTTTCTGATTTAGTTGAGCAACTGAATCATGAATTAACCACTTTCTTAAATGAACCAAATAAATCTTAGTTGTTTAAGCCGTGGTTAGATTTCCTATTACTTGAAGCAAAAAGCAATATTTCAGCCTCTACCTCCATGCATCTATTTAGTAGTCTTATTAAGTATATAATGAATGGGGCAATAAGACAGCTGAAATAAAATGCACTATAAAAGCCCCTGGTAACTTATTTATTTACTCATTTTATGTCAGACAAATGTAATTTGGTTTAGCTAAAACTTAGACAATAGCAGGAGTTACTAAGTCCACAGAACTTTTAACAGCAAGAAGAGTGTGAAAAACTAGAACTGGGAGAAGAACCTAGGTGTGTGGGAATAATATAAATTGAACCATTTGCCTTGAAATTGCTCATGTTCTTCCGAGTCTTTGGGTGTTTCCTCATCCCATTTGCCAGGAATTTCCCCCCACTCTTTTTGTACGAATCACAACCTCCAGCTTTAATACAACACCTTCAGAAAACCTTTCCTGCCCCTCTCTTGCTAAATGTCCTTCTCCTGTTCTGACCCTCTCAATATGAGTTCTGGGCACTATACACTTCTCGGATGTTTCAAAGACAACCTTGGAATTTTTGTACGTGAAACACCATGGAAGAGACAGGCTGGAATTTGCCTTGCCCATGACTGTACTCAGGGAATCAAACAGTAAAACGTGATCTTTCCTACCCCATGCCTGTATTTGAACATCTTATGCACACGATCTTATATTCAGCAATTGGTTAGTTAGTGCTTCTAAACATTTGTGAACATGCAAAATGTGACCCGATAGAACCTGTGATACTACAAAAGGATTTTATAAAATCAGTATTCGAACAACATTTTCATTAACCAGGAGTATGAAAAAAGATACAATTGAATTCAAATGAAATATTCCACTAAGAACTATGCACAATATATTTGGAAAGAAGTGTATTCACAAAGCAGTGTGATAACACTTATGTGATAACACTTATGTATACATAAACATCCACAGAATAAATGTCAAAATGTGACTTAATTTTGGCTCCAAGTGTCAGTGAGGGAAATATCCGACATGGATCTCAGAGTTCAATAGTTCATGTGTTGCCCACCGTGGACAAGGCATGATCTTAAGAGAAAGCTACCTGCACGCGGTGCTACCACTGGAATATGAAGAATATGTATTCGGAGGATAACAGCAAACTTCTTTCAAAGTTAAAAAATCTGTGGTTCACTCCTTAGATAAATGCAGACATGCAGAAGAGTTGCCAGTGTAGACATCAGAAGTAATGCATAGGAACAAATACAATCAATAACAAACACGTTACTAGTTTTAGGATCCCCCTCCCTAGGAGGGCTCATAACACAGCTGGAGAACCGTTCACTGAACTTGTGATACCCAGAGATGTCCTGCAAAGTACTCTATGAATTGTTTCGTACCAAATTGGAGACTGAAACCTTTTAATTTCAGTTTTGAGACTGAAAATGACTACAGAAATATACTTGTCCTTCTGAAAAATGTAATTGGTTTTATTCCCTCTTCTCAATTCAATAGCTTAAAATATTTATGATACACGTTCTGTAATGAACAGCCAGTCCTTAAGAAAAGTAATTCCAGACATGTTTTGTAAAGGATTTTCTTTGACATCTTGTAGCTCACAATACTGACTATAAAGTCAATGATTTTCACCTAGTCCAGACACCTTAAAAATGACCTGATTTTAAGTGAAGATACATAGAGCAATTCCTAATATCTTTGTACCAATAATTTTGTTACACAGATATTATGTATCAGAAAAGGAAATCTAGGATTCCTCTTTGAAACCTGTAAACATTTTAGGCAATAGAAATGCGAAATACATCAGAACAAATAAAGACCACTAGGAAAACATTGTGCTATTATTGGCAATAGAAGTTTAAATTGGCAGCCATCCTTTAGAAAATAGGGAAAGGGGAAAACAATGATTTTAAATAATGGCCTCTGTAACAGATCACAAAAATTCTGTATGAGTAGAATTTGAACTCATTAGGAACAGTAGAAAACTCCGCATGAGTAGAAGTACTCAGTAACACTGCTGTTGTTTAGTCCAGACATGGTTTAGTTAGTCTTCTTTGGGAGGAATTCCTGAGAAAACATTTTGTACACAGTTTTGAGGATTTCAGAATAGGTATATAGTATTTACTTTGTTCACTCCAGCTTTGTTAATATTCACAAAGTAACAGTTCCAACACAGGCTGAAAAAAAGCCTTAAACTGGTAGCAAAAGTAGTCTCACAGTGCTATGGACCCAGATATATTTATATAATGTATCATTAACTCCCTTCTCTCCCATTTCACATCGGATGAGACAAAATATTTTCACAAATGATCACAACACTCAAATTCCTGTGAAGACCCAATATTATCATCTTTGATACAATAACATTTTTAATTTCCTATTTGTATTTCCACTCATCTGACTTCTTGAGCAATTGTATAAGGGATCAGATTATTAGGAGTCTTTACCAGTGAAGACTTCTGAATATTGCCACTTAGCTAACTGCTAGATAAAACCAGGATTCTAAACTTCCAACCACCAATTTGATCAGACAGATTGTAAATTTATTAACCCAAGGGGTAACCATTTGTCTTGCATATACTTTCTTTTCTTTCTGCTATGTAACTGTGTTATATATGAAACTGGAAAGATATAGTTTTGAATGTAGTTTTTGTTCTTTGATGCAAGTAGTTTATTCCTTATATTATGACACTGGTATAGTTCATCTATTTAATTCATATAACCATCAATGTAACTGCCTACCTATAATTACCAACCACTGAACTTCTGTTCTTTGTCAGAAGAGCTGACATTGCTATAAGTCTGCATGGATTTATTAATAAGGAAATTGAACAAAAAGCCACAGCAAACTAAAACTTCTAGGTAAGTTTTAGTTTGAAATCACCTGATACCCTCCAGTTATCATTAATGATCGACCAAGAATGATCACTGCACCGGCTTTGTCTGTAGTTTGCTATTAGATGAGAACTCAAACGTCTGTTAAGAAGCTTAATTACATTTCTTAAATATTGATAGGGAGAATCCCGCTGTTTAAAATATGCAGAAACAGATAAACCCAGAGTTCACAAATCATTTAACCTCTCTGAACTTTAACTGTTTCAGCTGTAAGGATGGCAACAGCTAGAATCGCTGTAATTTTTGCAGTTATTAGGATTAAATAAAGTTATGTATACAGAAGGCAGTTGCAAACAGCAAACTGATAATCAAATATTACATCTTACTTCACTGTCCCTGTTGTAATAATTTAGTAAATATTCAGCATCAGTATTTGACTATTTTATTCTTCCAAAATACTTACTGGTATAGACAAGTTGAAAGCCTTCATCTGTCCCTTCAGAATCAGAATTAAATTCCAGCCAGAGCTGATTTGAAGTGCTACTGAGCGTGAGTCCCCGCATAGAGGCACCGGTAAAAGCACCTAAGAGATGGGTTGTTTTATCTTTTCCATCATAAATCTGAAAAACATATTAAAGTTAAAACGCAAAGGTGGCAGTAATAGCCAATTCCTAGTCATTTTTACATCATACTTACTCCTTTGAAAGTGAAACAGCATACACTTTAATCTTTTATCAATGAATTGCAGATGTCTCTTAAATGTAGACACTTTCTATAGAGAACCATGCCGTGGACCTATGATAACTTGCTCTACACTCCCCACATTGGTGAAGTGAATTTACGTTTTGTTTGTTTACTATAATTAATGCCGAGATAATCAGCCTTTTACATGCGATCCCTTGGGCTTATGATACTCGCATTTCAGTATGTTTTCAAAGTATGGGATCTCTATACCAACATGTTCATGTATTTCCAAATTACATTTTTAAGTTCTTGCGGTAACTAATCTCAAGGTTTGTCAAGAATACATAATACCATTTGTTTTCTTTTATGACATTCATTCTCAGCGTGCTCTTTATTACCCTTGAGTCAGTGAAAATTGTTTCTTGGGAACAGTAACATTTTAGATATGTCAGTGATCTGCGGTACCCCAAGGATCAATTCTCTCTAATAAATCTGTTGTTTTTCACTCTTAGGGATTGAACCTAGGGCCTCACTCATGTTAAGGCAGCGACTCCATCACTGAACTAAATCCCTAGCTCCCTTCAGGCAAATCTTCTTCCCTCGTGTGGCTGACACTGCAAAGAAAACCTGAGAAATTCTGTTCAAGCTTAATCATCTCTTGCTTCACACTGCTTAACTTAACCATTATCTGACATTAGAGAAAAAAAAAAAAACTCTGTCACTGGATTCCTGCTCCAGTGATCTTGCTTCAGCATGGTGTTCCCTCCACGTGGAGCTCATAAGAATGATTTTCAGGGGCTGCACTAAGGAATGTTTTATTAGTAGCATTGATGTGCATGATACATTTTTCTTGTGTTAAGTCTTAGGGTTAAAATTAAGAATCTATTTTATAGGATTGATAAATAAAAATGCACGTACAACTTTTGTTTTTACCAATATCAGATTAATATTGATGTCATGCTAATGTAAAAAATTTAGAAATTTTCATTAGACTTCTGATATCTGCATTCCTTAAATAAAATAGTGCGTGTTTTATACCTGCAGGCTAAAGATTTTCATCAATTTAGGAAAACGGGCTATTGTTTTGGTTATTTAATTACTACTTGTCTATCCCTCCTCTAACCTGGGATGCCTATTGTTTGCATAGTAATGTTCCAAAACTGTAATGCAGTTTTCTCTCAAGATTTACATCTGTGCCTTTCCTCTTATTATAAAGTCTTCTACTGGTTGTTTCTGAGTAGCAACTGGGTTATCTGCAGCAACTAAAGTCTCTTAGGTCTTCTGTTAATATCTTAAAATTCAAAACCATCAGTCAAGTTGTAAAAGGTCTTTTTCTGGTATGTAGCATAATTTAATTTTTTTTTTCTGAAGATTTCTGAGTACTGTGTTTGTCTGTCTGTTGGTTTGTGGGTGCTGGGGTTAAACCCAGGGCCTTGTGCATGTTAAGTGCTGTACCACTCCATTCTTTTATTCCACTCCAGTCCACTTCACTCTACTCGTATGCTATCCTACCCACTCCAACACCACTCTCCCCTCCCCTCCTCTCCCCTCCCCTCCCCTGTTCTGTTCCATTCTACTCTATCCCATCCCATCCTATCCCATCCCATTCCATTTTTTGAAGACAGGGTCTTCTCAAGTTGCTCAGGCTGACCTCCAACTCATGATCTTCCTGCTTCAGCCTTCCCAGGAGCTGGGATTATCTCTATACTCTATGCAGGACTTCTTAGTGCTTTAGAATTGTCATGACTAAATTTAAAACTTCCTCTTTCATTCTTGGTATTAGGTTTGGTCTTTTGGTCTTTTTCATGTTTTGGTCTTTCATTCTTGGCATCAGGTTAGGTATTTAGTTTGGTCTTTCTCCCTGTAATTACTGAATTTCCTGAACTATGCATTTAATTAAGAGATTTCATGTTTTCTTATTTCTCTCATAGGCTTAAGTGATTTTTATACATAAGAATGTAAAAAGTAACAAAATAACTCAATGTGTATGTAGATTTAGTTCCTTACTTTTGCTGGGTTCTGTGGATAAGATTAAGAAAACACTATTACTAATCTGAAGATTAATTTAAAAATAAGCAAATTTTATTTGTCAACTAGAGACACTTTCATCAAATCTATTTTTAAGCCAGGAGTATAGTTCTTTATTTCTTATTATTATTTCTTATTGTTTCATATTATTAGTTTTTATTATTTCTTTTAATACATATTTAAAAATAACCATTGAAAGACAAGATATGATAAAAGAGACAGGGTTTTAAAAATATAATTATTTTAAATTCACCTCGGAGAACTGAATTCACTACTAAAACCTACTAACTATAATTTATTTAACCATGTATCATCAAAAGGTAGAAAGCAAATGATACGTTAAGTTCCACCCTAAAAGGAAGCTTAACCATGCAAATATAAAATATTGAAATCATGTATAAAATCACTCCACCAACATGAAAACCAAGTGACAATATTAAGGTGTTTTCTTAAGAAAGAAGTTTTGTAGGTCAGTGCTGTTTAACTTGAGATAAAATCCTTCAAATATATTAAAATACATTATATAAAAGCATAAAGGCAAAAGGGAAGAACAAAGCCATGTAATCAGAGACAAATTACATTTACCATAGACATAAATGCAAACATACAGATAAGAAAGGAAAATAAACATGTGTCTCTCTTTCAAAAGTAAATTTATAGGTTAGAGTGATTAAACTGGGTCTGATTAGAACTACATAGAACTTTTATTTGAGACTACTAGTTTTCATTTTCCTATGCTAAATGAAATTCTGACCTTTAAATACATTTTTATTTATTTGGCGCTATTCTAGCTTCTCTTTTCTTTTCAAAAATGTTATTGTTACCTTGACTTAAGAGTTAGTATCATGGAAAGCAAGGACGACCTCTAGAACATTAGCGATACTCTTCCATGATTGTTATTTGTTAAAAGGTTGCGATTCATTTGGTTATAGTACACCAGAAAGAAGTAGAACTTAACATTGCCACATTTTAATTATCAAACTTGATCAGGGGTTTACATTAATTATGGTGCGTGGACCCTTTTTTTTTTTTTTTTTTTTCTCCGGTACCAGGAACCGAACTCACGCCCTTGCGGTTGCCAGGCAGGCACTTTTTGCCGCTGAGCTAAATCCCCAGCCCCTGGGTGGACCCTTTTAATTCTGGCAGGTGTAACTTTACTATGGCAAACAGCTCTCATCATTCAGAACACTTGTTGAGCAGGTGTTCAAGATTAGAATAGATCCTCCCAATCATTTTTTCATGAGTTAGAGGGCAAGATGTTGTTTGACTCGAAGAGCAGAAAGTAAACCAAAAAATGAAAAAAAAATCATTTTACACATGCACATATGTAAAGTGATTCAAACCTTCACATTATTTCCTCTTCTAGGATGCTAGAATTTTCCTGTTTGGGCATTTGCTTTATAGGTTGTGGTATGGAAACTTAAAGCAGCTTTTCAAATAAATTAAAATTAATTGTCCATGTGTAAATGAAAAAATATTGCAGTGTTTAACCAAAAAGAGTTTTGTTCTAAAACTTATTCTACTCTCCTCAAAGATAATATGAAGCAAAGTAGAGAATTTGTATTTCATTATTTTTTACTAGCTCTACATCATTTATCTTCAATTAAATGAGTTTGTACATTTTACTCAGAGAGTTGACAGCATAATAAAGGGTCAGCTATCCAGGAGCTGTGGTAAAAAAAAAAAAAACAGAGTTGTGGCCTCATCTTTGTCTCAAAGTCCTGTGTTTTGTGAAAGACTGGTTCATATTTTGACCTCAAGTAAGGAAATAAATCAAAGGATCTTCTGAGGCATAGCATGGTGGTCTGCTCTGTAAACCTTTAGACAGTGCTTTTGCGGCTGGAAGTAATCAAGGGGGGAATAAGAAGCAAGGTTGGCAGATCCGTGTATGCACCTACATCACTGGTGTGTGTGCTGGAAAATGTTTGCCAGTTCTCAATCAAGTCTGGTGAACGTGTATTCTCATTTATAATTTTTTAAAAATTAATATTTGCTGATATAAGAAGATGCCAAACTTTCTGAAAGGAATTTGACAATAAGTATTTCAGGCTTTGCAGGACAATACTATATCTGTCACCACATTCAGACCTACCACTGTGACACAAAAATAACTAGACAATAAGTGAATGAATAATCATGGCTTTCTCTCAATAAAATTTTATTTACCAAAAGGGTGTCAGCCTGCTGCAGTGACATATGTCTCCTGCCCTCAGCTTGTCCAGAAGCTTAGTCTGCAGGATTGCTTAAGCCTAAGAGTGCTGACCAACCTAGGTAATATAGGGCGAGCCCATTTCTTTACAAACAAATATACAATAACAAGTTGTCAAACGCAATTTAGTCCACAAACTGCTGTTTTCCAACTCCTGATTTTAAGGAGATATGCCATGCAAAGTTAAAATTATTAATAAAATACTCGATATTATCATAAATTTCATCTAGCTAAACAATTCTTACAGAATGCTTTCATTGTTTTTGCTAAACTTTTCTGTATGTGACATATGAATGCAGCTGATAAAAGAAGTTCCTTAATGAACATTGCTTGTTTCAGTTTTTTTATGGTAAGAGGAAAGAGCAACATCAAAGCCTGATTATATCAAAACTTTACTGGCTTTCCAACAAGATGAGCAACTTCCATACTGAGCTGAATGTAATTTTGAAATACTCAATGTCTTGTGCTATATCTGATACAGTAGCTATAGACACGTCATTTCTATGTAACAATGGATAATGCACAAAACAATGCATTAGTCCAGATGTGTAGTATTTACTGATTTCTGTGGTGTAAACAGTCAGTGGATAATACACATCCGGTTATCCATGTATTATTGAATGTGGCAACCCCTAGAGATACAGTGATAATAGACAACCTCTACCAAGGGGCAAAAATAACAATTGAGTTTACCTCTCTTAATTGGTTTTACATTCCAATCTAGACTCTTTTAACTTTTCAGTCCATAAAACAATACATTTCCTGATGGGCTGATCAAAGGAAGTTAGTTTTATAAACAGAGAGGGGCAGAAGAAGGCAGAAACGAACACAAAAGCAGACTGATCATTTTAAAGTTATTTGTAGGGCGGAAGCGGGGAGGCACATTACAAACATGATCAGGAAGGTCAGGCTCTTTGCATTCACACCCTTTGTGAAAGGATTAATACAAAGGGAATGTTATTATCATGCTCACTGACTCTCCTGTTTGGGAAATGTGACTGTTATCTCTAATCATGATTTTCCCAAAGTTCAGATAAACAGCTTAGTTTCAGGTTGTTGATGTGGAACTTCCGCCTGGGTGACTGTTTTGATGTAGCTGGGGCTTCCTGAAGGCCTTAGTCCAAAACAATGGCTTTTTATAATTTTTATTGTGTCTCTCAAAAGCTATTAAAGTAACTAGGAAACTAGAAGTTGAATTTACTACTCCTGAAATATATAATTTAATTCTAAATTAATTTAATAGTAATTTCATTACAGCCTCATTTGAAATATAGCTTTTGAGGAGTGCTTACATTTAAAATTCAGCTCTCAGAATTACTGAAAATTTAACCATTGACTCTCACAAGTGTAATTCCAAACTCTTATTATGGATAGGAAAGAAACTTGCAAATCATGCATCACAGGAAACAAGAAAATAATCTCTTGATCACAGCTCTAAAAGAACAGTATTATTTAGATCTTTCATCTATCTTATTTTTCATTAATGTATCATTTTTTTAAAAACTCTCCCTCAGATTCTCAAGACCAACTCCCACGTTCTGCATAATCACCAACTCTAAATTTTGCATTAAACATAATTCTTTAATTATGTAATGCTAGCTCTGGTAAAAAGACTGTGTCAGATTTCTGTAGCTGCTAAATTATTATTTGAACCTAGTACTTAGTCTTTATTAGAAAATAAAACATCAGGGGCTGGGGATTTAACTCAGTGGCACAGCACCTGCCTAGCAAGCGTGAGGTTGTGAGTTTGATTCCTGGTACTGGAAAAAAATAAATAAATAAATAAATAAATTTTTAAAAAAGAAAATAAAACATCATAGGAAGAACAAAAACAAAAATAGTATTCCTGAATGGTATTTAGGTTTCATCCTATCAGCGCGGCAGTGAGAACTATTCACTGTTGATGATTTACAGCCTGGATACAGTAAACACCTCCTCTGTTATTTGAAAGAATTAATTAAATTATTTATTAGAAGCCAGGGTGAATGAAGGAAGACATTCAGTATTTCTGCCGTATCATATGTGAAAAGAACAGAAGAGCACAGGCCAGTCAGATCCCAACTAAGCTACATAAACATTCCTCTGGTGAGTTAAGAAAAGAACGAATGAGTTCTCTGTAAGCTAGAACTCTACATCTTGCTCCTGCTGCGTGAAATAATGACAGACACCAGTTGAGCAGTTGGTGAGACAAGTGGGTCTGAGCCAACTCCATGGAACTGTGGTATGATTCAGCATTTCACAGAGAGTAACTGTAAAGTGCAGAGCACAATATGCTGGCAGGAGCTGGGGCTAGAAACAGCTTCCACCACTGGGAAAACTCTAACTTAGCCGCAGATGCCTGCCCGCCCTCTTAACTGCAAACCAAGAGGTAGATGAGCTCCCCTCAAGACCCTGAAATTGAATTTTTTTTCCTGCCTTTCTTTATCTTTAACCGTCTCACCCCCCTTCGCTGTCACTTCCTACTGAGGCCCTGCCTTTCTCAACAGATGTACTACACATCGCAGATTTTCCTTGTGCTAAACAAAGAAGTCCGTAGTCAACATGCACTCTGAAAAGCACAGTGCGGCTATTTTACTTTAAGAAGGGATCATCTGTTAAACCGAAAAATTTTTCAAATAATGTGCATCATTCAACATAGGAAAGAAATACATGCTTTTTAAGTATTTCAAAGAGAAAAGAGATTTTATTTAGGAAGAATCATAGCAGGTATAAAAGGTAGGTTTGGGGAAAACGTTCTGATTTTTATCTCATGAACACATTTGGTACAGATCCAGATTAGTAACTGGGGTTACAGCTCTCCTTCCTTGATGCATTTGTCCCTTTAGTAAGTAACTCTGGAAAAGCAATTTACTGTATCAATTCTATATGTGTATGTATATATATACACACATATATATATATATAAGCATCTCATTAATCTTAGTATTGAAACCAATTTAACAAACATAAATTATTATTAATACTATTATTTGCCATGTGGCGATCAAACCAAGGGCTTTGTATTAGACAGGTGAGGGTTTTACTTCTGAGCTACATCTTTGCTGCAAATACAATGACTTTGACAGGAAGATACAGACAGTGAAGTGCGGGTAGAAGGGGTTTAAGTGTGAGTTTCCTGCCCGTTAGGGAAGCATGCACAACACAGGAAGAGATACATCACCTTCACTGATATTACAATTGCATACTTTTAGGGGAAGTAGGGGGAAATTTTTCCCAAAGCCTATACAAGATGAATTTCTCACTTTGCTTAAAATCTTGACAGTTAGGAAAAAATAAATGCACTTTTAAAAACATATAAAAGCCTTTTTCTATAAAAAGGCTTATTTTTATTCTTATTTATACATTTACTAAATACTTATACTGCAAAATACATTTTACATCATTAATAATTATTTTATTTATTCTATAGCTAATATATTTATAATTTTTTCCTAAATATTTTATCTTTTAAAAAATTAGGACATTTGACTATTTCAATTTTTTATACTAATCAATTTATACTAAATAGTCTTGTTAATAAAATATTTTTTCTAAATTTATAGACACTGATATTTTAAGCTTACATATTGGCAAAATTAATTTTCAGTCTGAAATGCAAATAATTCTTGACATATCAATAGAGATAATTGCATTCCTTCATAGACATCAGGATCAAAACAAATCTTCATTATATTTTTTAAATAAATGACTCTTCATAACTTAATTGTATTTAATATATAACATTTCTTAAATGAGAAATTGTGCTTAAAATTTTTCTTATTTTGGTGTTACTGAAATATGAAAAGATATAAATTACAAAATAAAAACATCTTTTTCTATTACAAATAAATATTGGAAACAAAACATTCTATTTTTATGAAAATTATAGTAGAACTGTAGGAATTGCTGTGTAATATACAATGTAATCTACAATGGTAGAAAGAAATGATGGTTTAGTATATATATGCTTACATGTCTGTAAATGTATTGCACATACATAATGATTATAAAACAATCAGAATATAAATATGTCTAAATTCACCTACCTTAAGAACATCTCCTTGTGCTAAGTGAAATGTTCTGGCTGAAATATTGATCCCCTTTCCTGCTTGAACCTGAATACTATAAATACATTCATGGTTGTTTTCATAGTTCAGTGGATAATTTGGAGAAAGCAAAATTCCTTCATTATTTGTTGCAGAGGCACCACATTCAGCTGCAAGTAAAAGAGAATATTGAAGTACAGTTTAATAGAGAGCAATATTATTTTCATAAAATTTTATGTATGGAAGTGTAAATGTTTTGTTTTACCCACACTTCATAGAAAAACAATGTACAGAACGGCTGAGTGTACAGATGATTTTTTCTTATCTAAAGTAATCCGTAGCAAGAAGAGAATACTGCCCATGGAACGATATATGTTTATAAAATGAAATCTGTAATACATGGTACAAAATATTACAATTTCTTGTCATCGAAAGGATAGCTTGGAAAGAAGAATAAAAGAAGTTTTCACGCCGGGTGTGGTGGCGCACATCTGTAATCCCAGTGCTCAGGAGGCTGAGGCAGGAGGATTGTTGCAAGTTCGAGACCAGCCTGGGCTACAAAGTGAGCTCAAGGCCAGCCTAAACTGCATAGCTAGACCCTGTCTCAAAAGGAATAAAAAAAAAAAAAAAATTCATGCAGTACTTTAAATTTATAGATTTTTCTCCCATATTTAAATATGTAAACTAGTGCTTTTAAATGTATAACAAAGTACAGACTTCAAATTTGTTTTAGGACTATTATAATTTGATTTTAGTTTTAACTTTAAAATTATTTTGACGCACTTGTCTTTCTAAAGTTCAGCATTTCCCTGACCCGAGAGCATTAATAACATAAACTACATACTACATTGTTTTTGCAATGGTGAAAATCTAGCAACGAATAAGGATAATAAATTGGACATTTTGGGAAATTGTATTACCTTTCTCAGTTTAAGCGTACACTGGATTAAAGCGTTCACATAATAATGTATATGGCCCTACTAATTCTAGGGACTAATTGCACAAAGGCTGAGGAAGCATTTAACCACTTAGGAAGACTGGAAAATTTCTCAACAAATTTAATTTTATTGTAATGTAAAAGCTCTGTAGCAATATTACCGAAAACACAATGTCTTCATGATTATGCAACATGTTTTAGAAATTCAATTTACTCATTTTGAGAAGTCTTTTCTAATTTATTGTTTCATTGCCAAACCATAGAGCTGGAAGATTTATATTTTCAAAGGTTTAATTAAAAAGAAAAGGAAGCAAGTCATTACATTCCAGAAATCAGACTTAAAAGTAACGATTTGTGGAAACAGTCATAAGGTGAAGACGACGAGGGAACAGTCATGAACTGCTCTACCTATTCAACACTCAAACATTAACAAAAATGAGATCTTGGATAACAGCCTCATGAGGACAGGAAAATGATCGAGAGAAGCAGCGACAACTGTGCTATCCACACAGTGTGAAATAGTTCTAAAAAGGAATGCTGGGATGCTAACAACGAACCAGTCACATGAAAAAATGCCACCCAATACGGTGTCTCTCTCAAATCTTTCTAAACTAAACAAAAAAAAGCCCTACACTCCCAAAATAGTTTTAAATTATATTTTATTGTAACATGTAAATGTATCCAAACAGAAACAAGCATCGTTATGCTTTGAGTTGCACACAATCATAAATCAAAACAAGTTCACAAACAAACCAGATGACAAAAACAATAAAGTTAAAAATAGCAAACGGATCTAATGTGGCAGAAGATTTTATTTTCCTGAAGTTAAATTGCCTTTGGCAATGCATTTCAGAAACCAGTTACTAGAATATAGGCTTTGGGAGTTCACCGCTTCTTTAATTACATGACGCTACAGAATGTCTCAGTTATGTTTCTGCAGGTTTCTCTCAGCTGTTGAATGCCTTCACTTGCTAGCACATAATGCCACGTGTCCTTCACACAGGGGGAGTTGTTTATATTTTGAACATTTTGCATTTCTTGCCATTAGTTTATTAGGAACTGAGGTATGTTTGTGGGAGTATGAAAACAAATGTATCCAAATCATAGTGATGATTGAAAGGCACATATATTTTTGCCAAATTATTTAGAAGAAAACCTAACCTATTTTATAGAATTGCAGAGTTCTAAAAATATGCCCTTAGATGGAAATATTGAGTCATAGGTTGAGATGTTTTAAAATTCAGTGAGAGTTTCAAAATTAAGCTCTATTTCCTCTGGTTGTGTATGGCTTTGTAAATTATTTATTCCTTCAAAACTTCAATATCATTACCATTGCAAATGGAAATAATATCCTCCCCTGGGAATATTGTGTTTTGTGTGTATGTGTGTGCGTTTGTGTTTGTGTGTGGTTGTGTGTAGATAGAGAGGGGGAACAGACAGACACAAAGAGGATAAAATAGGTAAGGAATGCATGTTGAACATTTATTTCATGATGGCACAAAAAAGGTTGATATATTAAAATTATTATTAAGAGTATTGTAAATTGTATAACTATTAATGGTGACATCATGTCAGATACACTAGAAAAAGAAAATAAAAGAAAGGTGGGATATTTATCTTGTTCTCAAGATGAAAAAGTCTTTCCAGATGTAGAAATACATTTATTTATGAAAAGCCAAAGGATTCTTTCTAATTCTAATGATATTATAATTATTTTAGGAACTTACATAGATTGAGAAAAACACACATCTTAAAATTTCCAATTTATAAATCACTTCAACTGCTTTTTAAAATATACCAATAATTTATTGTTAAATTCCCGACACTTACACAATTAGAAAATGTCTTATGTTACTAGGTTTGTACGTGTAACTTAAAGGATTGCCCTTTATTTTAAAGATAGCTTATTTTATATTTTATAAATAGCCTGATTTACAATTTAAATTGGTTTACATTGGCCAAAGTCATTTTGAACTCGGTAAAATAAAAATTATTCTGAAGGATTAAAGTAATATTTGGATTAAATTAGCATCTTGCTCATTTCATTGGGATGGACTATGTAAGCTGTGGACCCCAATGTAAAATCAAACCTCACTGCCACATACTAGAAAATTATTAATTATCAAGAGACCAGCAGAGCCTTAAACCAAGCAGAGAGACCCTTTTAGCATGCAGCCCAGGCAACTCTATGGTTTCACATCCGTGAAGTTTAGTTGCATTTATTTCTCACAGTAATTCTGTAAGGTATAGCTTATTGTCTCCGACTTTATAAAGACACCAAAGTGAGTTTTCTTGTCAACACCAAAAGAATAGATTTATCAGAGCTGGGAATTCCACTATCCATTGCTGTTACCCATGGTGTTAAAGGCTGCATGTATAATTTCTCTTTTGGAAAAAAAAAATTTTAAGAACAGTAATTTATGAAATTCATTATTATTTTAAGAGACTCACAAGGTACATTGGTGCATAATGAACAAAGCCTGTTCAGTTCTGTTGTGCTTTTGGTCTTGCGGGCATGCCACCCTCTAAAGCAGAGGTCATTACTCACTCTCTCACTTCTTGTGAGAAATTGGTGTGCAGATAAATAAGCCTCTGACACACTCAATGAAATGTTCTGAAAAGAAAACAGCAGCCAAAGAGTAGAAGTAAAGTATTGTAGATGTATACTAAAAAGTTAATTATTTACAAATTAAAAAAAAATTCTTTAGTATGAAAGGAAACACTCCATTTATATATTCCAGAAAATAAGTGGAATTTGAAACTATTCCAGGTATAATCGTACAAAAACTATCTTTTTCTTATACTTTAATTGTTGCCCCCACTAGTCAAGGATCTTCTGTTAAAAATAATGATCATTATACATATGCATAGGGTTTGTGCTAAGGGTCAGAGCATATCTATTTCATATATATTAAATACATATATTCTATTACACATCATTTTAAATGCTCAAGGTCATTATCTGATATCAAGGGGAAACACTGAAATATAAAAAATAAAACTCTATTCATATATACATAGGAAAATGCAAACATTTATTTTTCAAAGTGTCCATAAAATAAAATTTCTGCTAAGAGTAGGTTAGGAGGAACTTATTTAACCAAAATACTACACTCCACGTGTTAGCAGACGAATACAGAATTTAATTTATAGGAAATCTCATCTACGATTTAATGTTCAAATTTTAAATATGCTTAAGATGGCACCCAGTGCTCAAGGCAAAACTAATATTTGCTAGGTACACGCTCTCTTTCAGTACTTCTACTACACAAGCCTTTCTTGGATGTGATACTAACATCGAAACAAATGAATACGGCACAGCTTGGTTATGTGCCCAAGCGCCTCAAGTGAGCGTGCTTCCTGCTCAGTCGTGCAGTCAGGTGACACTACGACATCAGTGGAGGACAAATCTGATCTCGTCTCTTTCTTTCTGTTGAGCTAAATTTTCTGTTACTTCAAGATTCTACTTGCTACCAGCATGTCATAGTTTGGGGGGTAACACGCCGGCCTCTACACCGTGACCCCCTCTGCTTTCCTAGCTGCGACCCACACGTCTCTCTCATCGCCCTTTCTCGCCTTCAGCCTTCACATTTCAGCTGTCTTGCCATCGTCTCCCAGTCTAACCTCTGAACAGGTTGCTTTCTCTATAATCTATCACACATCGTTTTAAATGCCCAAGATCGTTATCTGATATCAAGGGGCAACATGGAAATATAAAAAATAAAAATCTATCCATAATGTCCCACTTGTATACATAGGAAAATGCAAACATTATTTTCCAATGTGTTCATAATGATAAAATTTCTGCTAAGAGTAGGTTAGGAGGAACTTATTTAACCAAAATACGAGACTCTATGAGTTAGCAGATTAATAAAGAATTTCTTTAATAGGAAATCTCATCTATGATTTAATGTTCAAATTTTAAATATGCTTGAGATGGCATCCAGTGGCATAAACAATAAACAGAGATATAAACAATAAAAAGAGGCATAAACAATACTTCTGTTCCCATATGATGAGAATAAAGAAGCAATTTTTTTTGGCTTTTTGAGACAAGGTCTTACTATGAAGTTCAGGCTGGCCTTGATCTCACTTTATAGCCCAGGCTGGTCTCAAACTCATAACAATCCTCCTGTCTCAGCCTCCAGAGAGCTGGGATTACAGGTGTGTACCACCACGCCCGGTTTAAAGAAGAAAATAAAGTTTCAGGTAAAGAACAAGAAAACTCAATGTTGAATTATGCTGGAATTTTTTTTCCAGCACCCATGGCTATGATGATGGTATATAGACACGGTCACAATGTAGTATCAGGAACATTTCTTACAAATATTAGTCATGGTTTCATATTCATGAATACACAGCCATTATAAAGATATTAAAACTTTAATGTTTCTATTTTATGTGATATGAATATCTGATATGAACAGAAAGTTTTCACCGTGCATGCTTTAATTATAATATATGTATTAGCAAGTTGTGAGTGAATAATCTAAAGATATGTTATAATTAACCAAAAAGAGCAGCTAACAGTAGAACAGCAAATTCCAAGAGAGAAAGATAATTAGATGATACTAGTAAGACACATTACATCAAAGAACATAACCTACAAAGGGAAGAAGTGTTTGAGTAAAGGAAGTCCTAGAAATCTGAGTGGAAAACCTAAGCTGCAAAATTCTCTCTGTTAGTTAATCACACTAACACCTAGCATAGTCCCAGCAGCTGAGGAGGCAGAGGTGGAAGGAGCACTTGAGGGCAAGAATTCCAGACCAGG
>NW_004955417.1:19353682-19368470 GCF_000276665.1 Chinchilla lanigera
ACATAGTAAGATTCCATCTTAAAAGTTAAAAAGTAAAGAGAAGGGAAGGAAGAGAGAGAAATGGAGTGGGGGGAAGAAGGAAGGAAATGGAGGAGGAAAAGAAATGGTGGAGGGGAAAGAGGGGAAAGGAGGAGAGGGAGGCAAGGAGAAGGGAGAGGGAAAAAAAAGAAAGGAGAAAGGAGAGAGGAAAGGAAAAGGAGAAAGGAAATGTCTCCCAGCCTCAGCGGCATCTATGAAAAGTACGCAAATATCGCTGAATCCTTACAAATCTACGGCTCACTGGATCAGGCAATGTCAAGGTAGCCAGGGAATCGTGTGACAGTCTATATTACGCACCTGTGACATAACTCTCACAGTAAAATCAGCACGATGAGATCATTCTAATATAAACAACTCATTTTCTTGACAGGGTACTTAGGCTGAGATAATACCCTAATATAATTGAAGTGGCTAGATAAAAACAGTAGAGTGTTCTGATTTGGAAAACAAATTGATTGACTGATTGATTGAATAAATCCTTATTATGTACTGGGTAAGGGTGGTATTGGAAACCCATACAACTGGGAATCCTGCCCCATTGTGAGTGTTCAGGAGAGACTGCAAGGGCTCAGAAAGTTTTTCTTTGAGCCACATAATGAAGAGAGGAGATTACACAAGCTCCAGTTCCACTTATGTATTTATGTAGATGTGGGGGAGAAATCTTTAACTTTGGGGTTCAAAGGCTGCGGTGTTTTCTGGAGTAAACATAGTTCCCTTCACTTTCACAAATGTCCAGTCTCTTGTCTTCCTCAGATCATATCTAGAGCAAATTCTATATTCTTGATAACTGAGATCACTAACTGATAGTTTAAGTTTAATAATATAGATTTTCTACAATAGGATCAATGGTAAGGTATTAATAGCCTATACTGCCTCTGCTATCCAATATGAACTTGGGAGAATCATCTTTACATGACAGGAATAATAGCAAAAATACCAGAGTGTAGCAAAGTGTTAGGAAAATATTTTTTGGAGACTGGATGGTTAGTGGTCTTTATAGCACACAAATGTTTTCTGTGCAATTTCTAGTCTACCCATTCTATAAGGTTAACATATGGGACAGGGCGTGGTGGCGCACGCCTGTAATCCCAGCACTCGGGAGGCTGAAGGAGGATTGTTGTGAGTTCAAGACCAGCCTGGGCTACAAAGTGAGCTCAAGCCGGCCTGAACTGCATGGTGAGAGCCTGTCTCAAAAAGACAGGGAAAAACAAGAGAAGAAAAGGTTAGCATATACACACTGATAGTGCCTTTTGTGGAAAAGATGGTAGTGAAATATTTTTATTTCATAAATAGGTTAAAATATATTTGAGTTACTTATATAAAACTCTTTGCCAAATATAGAAAAAATAAGTGAAGCTTTAGTCAGAGTAGAAAAGTGATGCATACTGAACTCTGGTGATAAGACTCCCTGCTCCAGTGAGAAATTCACCTGGGCTGGGACATCCATTGCATTTCAATTTTTCCTCACCTACTACAAAACAGGCAAGACCATGTATCATTAATCTCCATTACTGGGGTGAGAAAGTCTGGTAGCATACATTGTGTGCACACAGCCATATATTTTCAGATAAATGGGTAAAATGCAGTTTAGTAATTTGGCTGGAAAATTTGAAATATGTCTATGATCAGTGAAGTCTGCAGTTATGTTTTAAAATTTGCATTGCAAGTCTCTTAACGCTATTTCATAGCAACACTGGTTGGTTATTTTAAAATTATTTTTTGAAAGCAGTTAAATATATTTTGCTTAGATTATTTGAAAAACTTTGAAAGTTTTCAGCGTAAACATATGGTACACTAAGTCAAATAAAGTGTAGCATTAAGCAAAAATATATTTTCCACATGTTTTCTCATTGCAAGAAGAAAATAATGATAACATGATTTTGATCACAGAGAATTAGATTCAGACAAAATCAACCTTTTCTCTTTTGGATACAAATTTGATTATGTTTTACTTTTTAGTTATAAAGCTCATTATATTCCAAATATAATTTGTATCATTTTATTAAATAACTATTAATTATAAGATGCATCATTATTGACATTATTTATTAAAAGATGCACCATCATTTTATGTACAATGCATTGCCAAGAAAGCAAAAACAGTGCCAATAATCTATAACAGTCATTGTGACTTATGTGAATGCATAAGAATTGATTAAGTGGGGCTGGGGATTTAGCTCAGCGGCCCAGTGCCTGCCTGGCAAGTGCAAGGTTGTGAGTTCGATTCTCGGCACCGGAAAAAAAAAAAAAAACACAAAAAAAGAATTGATTAAGTGTTAATTTCAAATGTTAATATTGAATGTTAGTCTAATGAATGGTAAAATATAATAGTAGGAGCGATTTTGAAAGAGCATTTCCAATGTGCTTTCTTGAAATTGCAGTTACTAGTGGCAGATTTGATCTTCCAGAAATTTTAGTCAACATTGTGACATTTATGCAAACAAGAATAAAGAGAGAGAATTTAGAGGGCAGAGAAGTGTATGAATTTCCACGACGTCACTGACCCTGAGAATCCACTGGTGTTGCGCACGCGCTACTCTTTCCTCGCTTTGGTCCTTCTTCGAGAGCAGCGGTACGGACTTGGCTCTCTTTCCCCTCGCAGCCCTCTCGGTACAATGTCCCTACGCATCCGGATGCAGTGAAGTTGCTTATTAAAGTTATTTACAAATCAATAAGTTTTAAAATTTTTCCTTGGATGAATTTACCTTGAGAATTATTGTTTTCTTCTTAAAATTCATTTTATTACACAATGATAATCAGTATTACCAGGCAGGATTTTTTAATTACATCCACAATTGATGAAGGTAAGTTCAAAATATTTTTTTAACTGAATATGCAATTGTCTGTCAATTTGGAGGCCTTCTTGTAACTCGACAGTGTCCTCTCATATGGTTATGAGGGTTTAGTTACTCATTACAAATGGTAATTATAAGAACTATGGATACGGGAAGATATGAGTGTGGCATGTACTCTAGCAGAACGACAGACGTGCTCACTAACCAGTGTGTCCATCAATGTGCAGTCTGTAGTGTGCCTGGAGATGACAGAAATGAAAATGTGAGACATTCCAAAAGAGCAATGAGAGAGTAATACCGGGAAAGATTTCATTCTTAGGTTATCATCTACAAATCCCTGAAAGTTGCTCAAAGGCAGTCAGTGTATATGAATAAGCAATTCCAGGAAGAGAGAACTGCTTGAATGGAAATAGAAGTAGTGAGTCACATAGAACCCCTAGCCCGTGTGCCATTCTAAAACATATGGACATTATTCATTATGTAGGCAATTGAGAACAGTAAAAGAGATCAAAGATGAGAAAAACAGGATCAATTACAAGAAATCTACTCCGGCAGCTCTTTGGGGGAATGATTGTGGTCCTTGTTTAAAGCGGGGTGAAAAGCTTCGAGAAGATCCCTGTAGTGTTTCAGATAGGAGATCGTGAGAACTTGGATGAGAGCTACGGAGGGGGAGGAGATGAGAGAGGAAAAGTTATAGAATGTTGGGACAGTTCAAGGTGGGAGTATGAAAGAAAAGGAAAGGTGGATAAAACAAAAGGAGGAATGGCTTCTAGGAATGCTGATGGACTTACTATTATGCGTGTGCCTATTACACATCAGGAAGAGAAGTGCACTAACAGGTAGACATATATGTATCCGTGGGAAGGATACTTCAAGGCACAGAAAAAAAATTTTATCCAGAAAACTCATGGGAATTGAAAAGAAAAATCCCGAGAGCGAGGAATAAATATCTAACAATATTTTTCACATACCACGATACTAATCTAGTTTTCTAGATCTTGTGAAGGTCCAGTAGATACCACCTCAATGTCAAGGAGATAGAAAAATGACACAGAGAAACACTCTTGCAATAAAAGCATGAAAAGCAATACTTAAAGAATGCAAGAGCAAAATATTCTTTTTGTCTAATAGAATTTAAGGTTACTTAGAACGTGATGTGAACTCTATACTTAAAGGGAATAAAAAAATAGCAACAATTAAAATGGTTAATTGTATTAACTGCTTACTTAATGTACTTTATATACACTTCGCACTGAAGCAAGTTTTTGTTTCTGAAGAGGAGTATGGAGTTGCATGAACTCAGACCCAGACATTGAACCCATCTGTATTCCTACACAGAGATATGCAAGATATAGCTGTGCATTCGGGGACTCCACTTCCCCAGGAAGATAAAGTTAATATAAATTATTCTGCTGCAAAGCAGAAGGTGGAAAAGCACACAGTGTTTATGGGTCTAAAGGAGGGAAAAATCACTTTTTTAATGGTCAGAGAACATTTCATCAAGAAGATACCTATTTGGTTGTATTTTGAAGAAAGGGTAAAATTATGATGAGCCGAGAAGGGAGAAGATAAGAAAGAAGATAATTCTATTTAAGAATATTACTTTTCCTAGCATTGCAAAGAAAAAGAAATGTAGGTGTGAATTCTAATTTGACTTAATCCAATAGGGGTTTTTGTATAGTGTTGCTTCCAAACTTATAAACATCTCAGTGTTACAAAAATAATTTCTCTAGAATAAGATGATTAAATAATTAAAAGTAAACCGCAATCATAATATAAGAAATGTTCAAAATGCTTCCTATGACAGACTAAAATATAAGTCTCAGAGTTAGCATAAACCTAATAAACTTCTCAACATGTAAAGGGGTAGAGCCAGGACTAGGGGTGCATGTTCACCATACCAGCACTCTGGGAAGCTGAGGCAGGACAATTGCAAATTTTAGATCTACCAGGACAAATTACTTACTTTGTGAGACCCTGCCTCATAATAAAAATTGAAAGTCTGCAGTGTAAATGTGAAAACGCTCAGCGTGAATGTGTTGAGTTTCATTTCCAGCATTCCTCCCTGAACTAAAAAAAAGTGGTTAGCACTTACTTTCTGGGAAATAGCATCACCATTAATTAAATCCATTAGATTTGATTGTATACATAAGATTAAAACGATTTTCAGCCAAATATTGTAGTCATTTCATTCCACTTGGACATTTGCAAACCAAAATTGTTTACTTTATTCTGTTTCCATATCATAATTTACAGCTTTTCAGTTAAGTAAAAATGTTTGTTCTGGTGGGATAAGGGACAAGCAGTTTTTACATTTCTTTTACTAAATATTTCAAAAGTCCAGAAGTCCTTAACAAATGTTTGTAATATTTTTCTTGCACAAATATAATCATAGTTATGATCACCATCTATCATAATGGGTTTCTAATTTGACTCATCAGTCCTGTCCTTACGTCTAGAATATTTCAGACTTCAGAAGCAAAATAATGGTTGTGTTTCTTACACTTAAAAAAAACAGAACATCTAATCACCTCAGTGAGATCACAGAAGAGAAGCTTTTTGGAGTCATCAAAGTCTTATCAGTTTAGGCAAATATCCACAAATATAAAGAAAGAAACACTTTGTAGGAGTTTCAGGGTCCAGGGGAAACATTCCAGCACATCACTGCATTTTACATTCCCAAAAGGGATTCATTGAAAAGAGAAAAATAGTTTTATTTTTCCTGTGTCACCCACTGCAAACTGCAGCATCCTATGTGAAGAGACAGCTCCTCCCAGCACATGATTGTGTGCCCACGGAAACTGAGAGAGCAGAGGGTTCTGCTCCTCCATTCATGCAGATCTCTGCCCAAGGGGCCAACTTCTCCTGTTCAGTCTAGAATTTCCAGGTAACTGTTGAGTGATTGATAGCTGCTGAGAGCAGGAAAGAAAGCCTAGGTACTTTTGAGAAAAGCCTAGTTCCTCCAATGACTCCATCAAGCTGTATCGGAAGCTTTGTCTGCACAACTCCTGAAAATCAGGAATGAAATACAACAATTGAACTGCATTCTAGACCAAATGCATTTAACAAACTTACAGAGCATCCTACTCAATGAAGAAAGAATATATGTTCTTCTGAAGTGCACATGGGATATTCTCCAGGGTAGGTCACATTTTAGATCACAAGACAAGTCATAAAAAATTCAGGAAGATTTAAATCACACCAAGGAATTTTTTAGCCACAACATTATGACACTAGCAATCAATAACAGGGGAAAAAATACTGGAATATATAGAATTATGTGAAAATTAAACAATATGTTTATGAGAAACATATAGGGCAAAGATCAAAGAAAAGGGCAAGTTAAATATATATTTTATATATTATATATAATATTGTATATATATAGTAAATGATGGAGTTGCATTCTGTTCTGTATATAACCACATTTTTTATACGGTCAACTATGATAGGCATCTAGATTGATTCCATATCTTGGTTATTTTGACTATTGCCACAAAAATATGGGGATGCAGGTATTTCTTTAACATACTGACTTTCTTTTCTTTGTATATACAGACAAGAGATAATTGCTGCATCATATGGTAGGTATATTTTCAGGAACCATCACAAGATTTTCTAGATTGACTGTTCCAATTCATGATCATACTAGCAGTTTATGTGTTCCTTTTTTGCACCAACATTTGTTGTAGTGTGTATTTTTCATAATAGCATGTTTTTGAGCCAGATATCATTACATGCTATGTTACCCAGGCCAGTTTGAAATAATAAAATTTGAGTTTCAACTGATTTCCCATCCCAGCTTCCTAGTAGCTAAGACTATGAGCACATGCCACTGCATTTGGCTGATAATAACCACTGTACTATTGTGATGATGCTTACACAACTCTGTGATCCTACCAATAAGCTATTGCACTATCCATGTTAGCTGAGTAAATGTTATGATATTTGAATTCTGTGATATAACTCAATAAAGCTGTTTAAAAATGTCTTGCTGAATAAAATTGGTATAGCTTTAACCAGAGTAAGATAAAAAGAGAAATTAAGTAAAGAAAATGGAAGTTGAAAAAGATAGACAAATACTACCAAGGAAATTCAAAGGATTATTATGAATTATTATGAACATCTACATATCAGTAAGTTGGAAAATCTAAAAGATCTGTATAAATTTCTGGAGATATTTAACTGCCAAGATAGTTGCATAAAAAACATAAAGAACAAAAACAGATCAATGGCAAGTTAAAAAAAAAAAAAAAGTTGAGTTTAAACAAAAGTTTCCCCAAAAAGAAATGAGAAGAAATGGAAACCGTCACTGCTGAATTTTACCTAGTTTTAAAAAGAGAAACAAACACCAATTGTTCTCAAACTATTACAGAAAATTCAAATAAAGAAAATTCTTCCAAGCTCATTTTACAAGACCAACACCACACTGATACCAAAACCACTCAAAGATACAATCAGCAAGAACAACAACAAAAAAGCTACAGACAAATATGCATGATGAAACTACAAGCAAAAATTCTCAACAAAATACAAGCAAACTGAATCTAGCATCACATGAGAATCATACACCTCCATCAAGCAGGATTTATCCAATGAGACAAAGAGAGTTCAACATATGCAAATCAATAATTGTGACTCAACACCATAACAAAATGAAGGATGAAAATAAATCTTCATCTCAATAGCTTAGAGAAAGCATTGGTTGAAATTTGATATCCCTTCATGACAAAGGTTCAATATATCATCTTCTAAAGGAACACAACCAAACATAATTAAGGGCATACATTTATTGCAAACCTATAGATAATATTATACTGAGCAAATGAAACTCAAAACCATTTCCACTAAAATCTGGAACAAGAGAAGGGTGTTCATTTTCATAATTCTTACTCAATATAGTACTAGGACTCTCAGCCTAAGCAACACTGGAAGAAGAAGAAACAAGGAACATCCAAATTGGAAAAGAAAAACTACTTCTGTTTGCAGTTGACATAATCTTTAACACTCCACAAAGAAAAACTATTAAAATTGATTCAGTAGTGATATAAGATCAGCAAAGGAAAATCAGTAGTATATATTTCACTAATAGAAGTGATCTTAAAAAATAATCAGCAAGGCAAATTACTTACAAATGATACCAAAAATTACCTAGAACAAAGTTTAACCAAGCTGAATTAAAACAAAAACAAAAAACTACAGTTATAACTATAGTAATGCCTCGGTTCACAAATGCTTCTGTTTCTATACACTTTGGTTCACAACAACAGTGTTTGGCAAAACAAAATTTTGCTTCTGTTTGTGAACTCCATATTGAGTGACAAACACAACCACAGCCATCTTCTCCACACAAACACAAACTCAACCACCTTCCACAAAAGCATAAAACAAATTAAGATTATAACTTGAGGCACCTCTGTATAAACCACTGATGAAAGAAACTGAAAAGGATAACATGAAGACACAAAATGGAAAGATATCCCATGTTCATGGACTGGAAGAATTAATATTTCCTAAATGTTCACACCATGAAAAGTGTTCTACAGATGCAGTGCAATCCCTACCAAACACCAGTGATATTCTTCACACATATTGGAAGGAGACTCAGGGAAAGAAACTCAGGGCTTCTGTAGAAGATGGTAGAAGTATCATTTGCACGACTCTGGAAATAAGAGTTAGGGTAATGGTGGTGAATCTATGGCCCAGGTGCCACAGTAAGCTATTTGTATTGTTGAGTGTTCTAAAGGATTCACCACCACTGAGTCAGAGTAACTGAGGAGAATCTGTATTTGAAGGAGAGTAGAGGAGGAGCTCCAGAAATCAAGCAAGAGGTCACAGGAAAAGTAACAAGCACAGAACAACAGTAAAGCAAATCACAGAAAACTGCACAATTATCTGCAATACCAAGTTAGGATTTCAGGTGGGGTAGAGTGGAGGCTGACTCCACAGAAAGAGGTATGGTGTGGGAATCAAGCCCTCAAGAGAAGACGTCACATAAAAATGGAGGAGATATTCATCCCAACAGTTGAGCAAATGTTAACATAGAATTACAAAAAATGCAAAAATTAAGGCACCATGATATCTCCAAAGATTCATAACTCTTAAATAACCAAAACAAAAGATATAAAAAATGGATAAATGCCAAAGAAGTTAAAAGATTAATTTTAAAATAATGAAGGATTTCAAAGAAGACACAAACAGATGAGTGAGTTAAAGAAGACATTATAGAATATGAAAATTTTAAACTTAATAAACAAATAAAGATTCTGAAAGAGAAACAAACAAAATCTTAGAAATGAAAAATCCAGAAAGCCAAATGGAAACTCAGTGGAAAGTCTCACCAATAGACTATATCAAGTTGTCTTCATTACTTTTCTCTCATTGCTGGGACAAAATATCTGATGCCAAAAATTAAGGAAGAAAAGGTTTATTTTGCTTACAGTTTGTGGAGGTTTCAGTCCATACTGGCAGGTTACAAGGCAGAGTGGCACATGGCAGAGGGCTACAGCTCATGGCAGCGGAAAACAGCAAAAACAAGAAGCACAAAAGGGAGGAATGGCAGCAAGCAGCCTCTTCCTCTCCCTTACATATGCAAATTATTGACTCTCAAACCCATAATTAGTCAAACTCTAAAACCCTGCCCCATGGCCACATGAGGCTTTAGGGGGGACATCCAGACACAAATCATAACACTAATAGAACAAAAATATTAGGACTTGAAGATAAGGTTGATGGATTATCACATTTCACAGTATGAAGAGAAAGAAAATAAGAAATTATGATCCGAACATACAAGACCTATGAGACATGATTAAGAGACCAAAGCTATCAGAGACCCCTACAGTGGGCTCCAGTCTCCTGACAGGTGTCATGGCACACGGAAGAAAGAAAGAGCAAGAGACAAAATGGCAGTGCAGTGGGGATCTGGGATAACCAGTTGTTCAAGGAGAGCAAAAGGCCAGGAAGCAGCCAGAGCCTTGGCATTTATTGATTGAAGAGGGGATTATTAGATGACTCAAAGCTAGTGATGATCTTAAACTAAGGAGGATCTTGCCCTGGAGCGTCTTTCGTCTTAGGGGTCTTAGTCTTAGTTTTCGTAGGTGAGACAGGATGGCCCATTCACAAAATAAATAATGGGAAATTTCCTAAGGGTGACACCAGTAATCGCAATCCTCCATTCGTCCTTTAGGGAAGGATGTAAAGCTAGCCATTGTGAATTTGGCACTTCAACACAAACTATATGTGTACAAAGCCGAGGTAAAGGCTAAAGGCATAGAATGCATACTCAGTAAAATAATAGCAGAAAATGTCACAAATTTTGGGAATTATTTGGATATGCGATTACAGAAAGCTCAAAAAGATATGACTAGAGAAAAACCTCTCCATATCATACTATCATGGACCTGACAAAAGTACAGAATAAACAAATAATATTGAGAACTACAAGAGAGAAATGCCTAACACACATTTTGTACATGTGACAGTGCTCCATGATGAACGCAGTTATTATGTACCGCAAACGTGTACTAATAAGTATAAAAATTTTTAAAAAAGAGAAAAGTACCAACTTACTTCTAAAAACAAACCTACCAAAAGAACACATTTTCCAGCTGAGATTCTAAAGAATAGGAAAGTTATATAGTTCAAACCCTAAAGAAAATAACCGACAGTCTAAATTATTATATCCAGCAAAGTTAAAGGAGATATAAATACCTTCCAGGATAAACGTAACCTAAAGAAATTAGTGACCACTGAAACTAGCATTTCAGAGGATACTTAAAAGAATTCTACAGATAAAAGAGAAAGCAAGACAAGCACAATATTGAGAATACATGAAAGCAAAAGAATAGAAATATGACTATTAGGAAATAATCATACATAATTAATTCAGTAAACTATCAATCCTTTAAGATGAAAATAGAGAGAAAAACAAACGTAGATCACTAAAACTGTTTGGAAAGATAAAACAACAAAAGAGCTAGAACTACTGCACAGATTTCTATAGTAACAGTGGACAAAAATGGTCTGCATTTTCTAATTAAAAGATTCAGATTAACTGACTGGATTAAAAACAAGGCCCATGTATTTGCTCTCTGTAAAAACTCACCTTACTGGCAAAGATATCCACAGCCTGAAAATGAGAGGCTGGACTGACATTCAAATTGAAGAGAATCTGAAGGCAAGCAGCAGCAGCTATACTCACAGCCAAAAGAGAAGACTTCAAGCCAAAACTGGCCAGAGGAGCTATTGATGGTCACTTTGTACTGAACCAAGAGAATGTAGAAAACATAAATAGATTTTTAAAAAGAGCAGGCTACAAAATTGAAAAATAAATAAAGTCTGCTGAAAAAGAAAAGCCCTGGACCAGATGGACTGACTGCTGAATTTTACCAAATCTTTGGTAAACTAATACCAAGGCTCTTCAAGCAGAAAGAGAAACAGAAAGGATAGAACCCCTTCTGTACTCATTCTATGAAGCCATTGTTACCTCAGTCAAGACTTAAGAAGACACAAAAACTGCAAAAACTAATGACTCATGTCATTGATGGACACTGATGCAATAAATCTGCAGTAAAATACTTGTGAATAAAATTGAACATCAAGATTAAGTTTGTATTTGCCTTTTTTACCCTAGCACTGTATTGTTAAGGTTTGTTTGAGCATGCACAAAGAAATAAAATTAATTCACTATATGAAAATAAACCCAAAGATAAAAATCACATGATCCTTTCAACAGATGCAGAACAAAACCTTCAGTAAAACTGAATATTTGTTTGTGATTTTAGAGAAAACTGGTAAGGCAGGCATGGTGGCTCACTCCTGTAATTCCAGCAGTCAGGAGGCTGAGGCAAGATGACTATCAAGGCCAACCTAGGCTACATCGTGAGTTCAAGGCTGGCCTAAACTACATAGTGAGATTCTATCTCAGACAACACCAACAAAAAAAAAACCAGACAAACCAAACAAAAACAAACAAAACCCCTCCAAAAAATAATAAAGAAGATATAGAATGATCATACTTTAAAATAAGCTTCAAAATAATATGGGCTCTATATGAGAGAGCCATAGCTAACATCATATTGAATGGGGAAAATGAGAAAACATTTGCTCTAAAATCAGTAATGAGACCAAGATGACTGGTTTTACCACTCTTATTCTTTGTTTTTTTTTAAAGAGTAAAAGAAGGATAACATAATAATAGGGGGGGCTTACCAAATTACAGACAAAGTGGTAGGAAATTATCAATGGTTATTGTTTCACATACTGTTATCTACAAGATAGTTTCTCAGGAAAACAAATAGACAAATAATAGTTACAGACAGAAGAGGTAGGAGATTATCAATAGTTGTTGTACTATAGTTTGGTATCTTCAAAGTGGCTTCTAAAAAAAAATAAATAGAGCTATACATGAGTGACCTATTCAATAATCATTAACTTTTCTCAATGGTTGTTGTAGGGAACACATAATGATAGACCTGCATCCATTTATGAAATAGGATAGGAACAACACAAACAGTGCAGAGTTATGGGTAGATTAGTAGGAAAATATCAATGGCTTCTGTAATACATAGTTACCATTCTTATTCTATACAGTACTAGAAACTCTAGACAGAATTATTAGGCAGGAGAAAGAAATAAGTGAGATATAAGTGAAAAGGAGGATGTTAATTACTGAAGTGTGCATATGATATGATTCTATATCTAGAAAATCTTAAAGTGTTTCACAGCTGATGAATAAATTTAGCAAAGCATCAAAATACAAAATTAACAAACAAAACTTGGTGATTTACTATACACCAGTAACAAATTTGGTGAGAAATAAATCAGAAAAACAGTCCCAATCACACTAGCTGCCAAAACAAAATAAAATTAAAAAAAAAAACCTAAGAATGAATCTAATTAAGGAGGTGAAAGACCTCTATATGAATGTTACAGAACACTGAAGAAAAAACTGATTAAGATGAAAAAACATGAAAAGACTTGTCATGTTCATAAATTATGAAAATTAATATTGTTTGAATGGCTACATAGTGAATCCAAGGCTGTCTGTAACTAAAAGTTGTCTGCAAATTCAAGGCCATTCCATAAAAGTAACAATGTTCTTCTTCACAGAGCTTTAAAAATTAATACTAAAAGTGATATGGAAGCACAAAGATCATAATAGCCAAAGCAATACTAAAGGCATAATATCACCTAATTTCAAAATTTAGTATAAAGCCACTGTAACACAAACAACACAGTATTGGCATAAAATACACCAACAAAATAGAAGAGAGGATTCCAAAATAAACCCACACTGTGCTATCAGATTCTTGACAAAGATACCAAAAACATAAATTGTAGAAAATAGAGCCTCTTTAACAAATGGTGTGGAGGAAACTATACCCGCATGTAGGAGATTGAAACTAGGTCTCTATCTTTCACTGTGGACAAACGTGTACACAAAATGGATCAAAAACCTAAGTGTAAGACCTGAAATTTAAATGACTAGAGGTAAACATTTCAGTATACAGGCATATCCATCAACTTCTGGTGGAATGGTTCTGGAAATAATAAGCAGAATTCAAAAATGTCTCACATGAAGTTAGAAAAACCCTCTGCAGGTCACAGGAAACAGCTAACAGAGTGAAGACACAGCAGAGTGGAAGAAAATCTCTGCCAACTACATTTTTGACAGAGGATTAATATACACAATATAAAAAGAACACAACAATTTCACTCCAAATGAACAAGTAATCCAGTTGATAAATGGGCAAGTGAACTGAGGGAACATTTCTCAAAAGAACAATACAAATAAGCAATGATTATACAAAAAATGTTCAGAATATTTAGTCATCTGGGAAATGCAAGGTCAAACTACATAAAAACAAACATTAAGGGTGTACAGCCATTTCAGTACATGGTGCTGGATACCTATACTCATAGGAGTAAAAGAACTTGTCTCTTCCTATGTACAAACATCAACATCAAAATGAGTCAAAAACTCAAAATATATGACCTAAATGTATGAAACTGCTATATAAGGAAGATATTTTAGGACATCAATGTAGGCAAACTTATTTTTTGGATAAGGCCCTAAGAACACAAGCAAGAAAGGCAGGCAAATATATTACACTGAAAACTTTCTATATAATAACAAAAAAGCAGACATAAAGGGATAATTTACAACGTAGGAGAAAGCATTTACAAACTATTTAACAAGTGATTAATATCTAGAATATATAAAGCATTGAAAGAACTCAGTAGCACTCCCCACACACATACACACAAACTCAGCTTAAAAAATGAGAAACAAGGGCCGGGGATATGGTTATGTGTAACGCCTGCCTGGCAAGCACAAGGTCTCGAGTTCGATACATGATACCAAAAAAAAAAAAAAAAGCGAGAGACAAACAAATAGTGGCTGTGGCTTCCTGGTAGCATGCTCACCTAGCATGTATAAGACCTGGTTGTCAGTGTTAGGGTGAAAAAATCAGATAATTTCATACTTACTTGTCAAAAGAAGCTAGACAAATGACTAAAAGGAATGTGGAAAAACATTCAAAATCACTGTGTTAGTGCCATCTGTGGACACAAAAGCCAACACTCACATCTGAAAGGAGGGTGGGCTGCATCAGGTTCATGATTTAAAGGGATTCGTTCTGTGATCGCCTGGTTGTTAGGCATAAAGATCACAGGGGAAGGACAGGCTGAAGTAGAGCTGCTTAGTTCCCAAGGGCTGAGAATCAAAACAAGGGAACGGATGAAGAATTATATACAGGACACACGGTCACGCCACCGTGATCCACCCAGACACACCCAGCAGCATGCTTTACCAATTTGTCAGGGACTTTTTTTTTTGTTTTTGGTCAAGCACTTTTTGAACCCAAAGAAATTTTCATATCTGGATTCACAACGACAATCTGCATTTTGTAAACTTCACATTCAAACACACCTCCTTCAAGCATACTTAA
>NW_004955417.1:19368670-19400027 GCF_000276665.1 Chinchilla lanigera
AGGAGATACCACCTCAGGTCAGTTAAAGTGACTGTTAATGAAAAGACAAAAGCTAGCAATTTGAGCAAACATATACAGACAGGAAAAGGGTCACACACAGTTGGTTGGAACATAAATTATTATAGCAGTTTTGAAAATCTATATAGACCTTCTTCTTCAAAGTTCCAGAAACTACCATACGATACAGCAATTTCACTACTGGTTATATATTCAAAGGAACATTAGGTAATGGAACATCAGTAAAGGAATATCATTCAGTCATATAAATGAATGAAATCTGCCAGCATGGAGCTAGAGGAAATTAAGTTAGGTTGAAATAAGTCAAGCATGAGAAGTCTAATACTCAGCCTCTCGTTTCTATATGTAATCTCCAAAGAGAGGTGATCTCACAGAAGTAGAGGGTAGAATAATGGTTATTAGAAACTGTCAAGGGTTGAAAGAGAGAAGAGTTGGAAAAAGAATTGTCAGTACCTACAGAGGCACAGTTGAAAATAAAAACAACATCTAATGTTCTATGGCATGAAAGGGTAGCTATGTTGGATAAAATGTAATTGTGTATATCAAAATAGCTTATAGAAAGAATTTTGATTGTTTTCAGCACAGAGAAGTGATAAATGTTTGAGGTGATGGATATGCAAATTATCCTGAACAGTTATATATTGTACACAAATACTGAAGTGCCATAATATACCCCATAATTATGTAGTTATGTGTTATCAAAATAATAAAAAAATTAAAGAAAAAAACCAAATGTATGTATTTTGAAATAAATACAAAAGGAAATAAAGGTACCAAAGTTATGATTTTAGTGATAAATGCTTAGGAAGACTAAATAAACAATATAAATTCACCTCTCAAGAACTAAAAGGAGAGGAAAAACTGTGCCATATGTTATTAGGAAAAATAAAATTGCAAGATCCAAGCAGAAATAAATTAAACAGAGTCAGGTAAAAATGATAAAAAAATTTAGCAAAGTTAAGAGTTGGGATTTACATGACATAAAAAATAATGAGGACCTTTTAGCTCAATTAAGAAGGAGACAAGCCTCAAAAATAGCAAAGATTGTAAGAAAACATAATAGATATATGGAAAATTGTAAGAGACTACTACCATAACAATTATATTTCAATATATTTCATAACCTAGAAAAAATAGATAAGTCCCTAAAGACATATAACCTACCAGGACTGAATTCTGAGGAAATATCAATCTGAATAGACTAGTAAGGAATAAAGAGTTTGAATCAGTAATTAAAATCCTCCCATCCAAGAAAACCAAGGACTATTGTTTTATCAAATATTTAAAATGAATAATCTCTTGGGACTTGATGCACAGTGTAGTAACTATGCTTAATAATAGTGTAGAGTGTACTTAAAATTTGCTTAAAACTATTGTTAACATTCTTATAAAACTCAACAAGGAAAAGTTGAAAGCTTTTCCTCTAAGATTAGTCATCACTTCTGTTCAATATAGCAGTAGGAGTTCTATCCATAAAAAGTTGGCCAGAGGAATAAGTATTGGAAACCAGGCATGGTGGTGAATGAGTATAATTCCACCACCACTCAGGAGGCTGAGGCAGGAGAATTGCCACGGGTTTGAGGATAGCCTGTATACACAGTGTGAACAACAAAATGAGACCTTGTCTCCAAAACAAGGAAAAAGAAAAAAAAGTGCTGAATCTGTAAAGATTAAGTGGTTTCTATAGATATCAACATCTTAAAAGCTATAAAGCATTAATAAATAAAATTGAAGGCAGATAAAGTTTATCCATTGTTTATACATTGGAAGAATTATTATTGTTAAAATATCCATACCTTACAAAGCAATTTATTAACTTAATTCATTCCCTATCAAAATTCCAATTACATTTATAATGGAAATGGAAAAAAGTTCCTAGAATTAAAAAGGAACCACGAATAGCTAAGGCAAACTTCAGCAGGGAAATTGAAGCTGGTGCCATCGCTTCTGAGTTAAAATTATATTACAGTATGGTGCTGGCGTAAAAATAGTTATAAAGACCAATGGACAAAAATATAAAGCCCCCAAATTAACCTGTACATATCTCCTTAACCAATATGCAACAAAATCTCTAAAAGTGCACAAGTGGGAAAAGAAAGTCTCCCCTAAATTGTGTTAGTGAAACTGGATATCCATATTCAAAAAGAGGAAGAAGTAAAAAAGCAACCAAAAAAATGTAAAGAGAAAAGAAACTATCTTACCTTCCACATAAACAAAAATTAACTCAAAATGAGTTACTGACTTAAGTATGAATCCTCAAACCTTAAAATTCCTAAAACAAAAGTTTGAGAAAATTCCCCATGGCGTTAGTCTTGGGATGATTTTTTGCTTTTTATGTGAAAAGCAAAAATACACAGGTGAGATTACATCAAATTAACAGCATTCTGCACAGCAAAGGAAACAATGAGAAAAACAGAAATGCACTCTACGAAATGAGAGAAAATATTTGCAAGCCACATACCTAATAAAGTCTTAACATCCAAAGTATATAAGAAATTCATACAAATTAGTAGATAAAGGTAAATGTATTAATAAATAAACTAAGGATGTGAACAGACATTTCTTCAAAAAGAAGACTAGGTGTATGAAAAAGAGATCAGAATTACACATCATCAGGGAAATACACATCAAAACCACCACAAGGTAACGCCAGGATGGCTGGGATGTCGGTTATCAAAATGCACGAAGTGGTGGTAAGGACAAGAAGAAAAAGGAAGTCTGATGCATTGTGGGTAACCATGCAAATTGGTACAGTCGTTATGGCGAGCAGTATGGAGGCTCCTCCACAAACACGTTAAAGGCAGAAGTACCGTATCACCCAGGGGTTGCAATGCTGTGCATATGTGCATATATATGAAGAATACAAAAATCACTGGTATCTGTACTCCCATGTTCACTGCAGCGTGATTTCCAAAAGGTGAGCTACGAAAAAAATGCCTAAGATTCTGTTAATAAATAAATTAATAATGATTCCATACATATTTTACATATGGAATATTACTCATTATGCAGTATTTTCCAGCTTACAAGAAAAAGGAAATCCTGCCGTTTGTAAAAACATGGATGAAACTGGAAGAAATGGTTAAATCCAAACGAAATAAACCAAACACAGAAAGACAAATCACCATGATCTTTCCTATGTGGGATCTAAAAATGTTGGCCTCATAGAAAAACAGAGCAGAAGTGGTTACCAGGGTCAAGGGGATGGAGAAAACAGGGAGATGTTAGCAAAAGGATCCAAATTTACAATTTTAAGATGCATAAATTCTGGAGACTTGAGATACAAAATTGTGATGATAGTTAATCACACTGTATGGTGTACTTGAAATTTTCTAAGATCTAGCTTAATATTCTCATCACATGCACACATTCAAGAAGGAACTATGTGAAGTGGAAGATATGGTAATTAGCTTGATTGTGACAATTATTCCACATATATTCACAGATCAAAATATGATGTTGTACATCTTCCATATATGCAACTTGATCAGTTTTATCTCAGTAAAACTCAAATCTTAAAAAACAGTAGGAAAAAATGAGAAGCATTGTTAAGGGGCAAATATAACATTTATAATCTCAATTTTGAAATATTGCCCAGTTTCCATTATCAAGTTTGAAATGGCTGCAATCAATATGAGAGTTTCTGTCATTTGATAGCTACCTTGTCATATTTCACCAGGTCTTCCATGATTATTGGCAATAATGTATAATTGAATATGGTATAATTAGCTGATAAATAAGTGACCAAAGACCATTTTGAGTGTTGACTTTTGAGTCCCACAGAAATTGTCAGATCCCTCCAACCTCCTCAAAACAAAATAAAACAAAACAAAAATAAGGAAAATTCTTTGGTCTGATTTATACCTTAGCAATTCAGCACATTCTGATTTCCATCTTTCAGTTATTCTCTGCAGCCTGAAGTGAAGGATACCATGTCCTGAGATTATACTGTACTTGTAATGGAGTCATTCTCTTCGGTCAGTGTAGAAAATGTAACCATTTCCATTTGAGGAGAACCCAAATGCTTTTCTCCTCTGCGTCCTCAAGCTGCATAGAAATGCATCGTGCACAGTACCCAATAATATCATCTAGACATTGTGAAACAAACTACAACTAATTCATGGAAAATGTGATCTTCAGATGAGGTTTTAAAATGTTAGGGGATTTACAATTTACTAAATGCTTTTTACAAATTAATTACACAAAGAGAAAGAATAATCTTTAACTTTTAAAGGTGGGAAATTTTTACAAAAATGTCTAATGTTTCACAGAGATAGAATGAGAAATGCTACTCATAATATAAATAACTCGACTTTACACCTATGATTACAAGAATTTGGACCTTGTGACCCAAACCAAAACCATATATATGTCAGTTGGTACCTCTTCTGGTTGCTTGGTATCATCTTAAAATTATTCCTTATAGGAATCATGAGAAGCATATACACTGTCTGGAATGTACCACATTAATCCATACGAATAAGTCATCTGGTTTTGGCTATTTTAATTTTAGGAATCAGTTTTTTAAGCATTGACAGCCCAAAGAGATAGATAAAAATACATTCAAGCCAGTGTCTAATGTCAATGAACACTTAAGACTCATATAATAAAAGATCCAGAAAGTAAAAAAATTCAAATCATGAGAAGTATAATAACTAATATTGATAGTATATTTTGTTCTAAGGCATGGTTTTTAACTGTCTACTGGCTTTTGGAATGGCTAAGTCATTCAAACCATTGTATGTGTGAATCCTCCTTTCTAGTATGAGAGTGGTTGCTGGCAACAACACAGTTTCTGTTAATTTATATTCTCATTACAGATTCCAGCTAATGAAATGAAATTCAGAATGTGTCCTCTTTGCTTACTGGACAACAAGACTGCATACAAAGTAGATAATTTGTCAATATAAAACATAACAAATTCAAATTTTGTTTATGTAACAGAAATCTAAGCAGCTAAAATATAGTTCCCTGAATTAAAACATTGCAGTTGAAGCCTATGCCAGACTAACAGAAACTCTATTGTAAAGCAGGCACTCTGTCATTTCCTGGGAGTAGATTTAAATAAACAGATTAAATGATACATTGGCATGCGATGTTCTAAGTGCTACAGAAGCAAATATGAACGTGTTGGAGGGGGCACTGTGAATAGAAAATCCAATTTTGCCTGTGGAAGTTGTGGAAAATCCACAGAGAAAGAGGAAATAGGATCATAAATGCTTAAAACACAATCTGCTAAAACAGTTCTACAATACCTTTGGGAGTTTTTTGAGAAATATTTCATTATGTGCTTTACGTACACAAGAGGCATTACCACTCTGAGACAAGAGACATATAAACATTACACTTTTATTTTAGGAGATACACAGCTTGTGTGGAAGGGAATCAAGCTACTCCTTTCCCTGGTCTTCAGCATAGCAGTTTCTCTTCTCAAAGATTTTTTACCTTATGTTATAAATGTACCTTATACCTCTTGTATCCTAACTAAGAAATCAAAATAATTTTTCAAAGAGATTTCAGTAGGGCCAACACAGCAGAAGATTATAAATTACAGGGCCAGCTGGAGAGCAGCAAGTAGCCCTTGATTTCTCCATAGCAACCCTAACGGTTCAAAAGTAGATAAGCTATGATTAGAGCTAGGGAAGAGTGTTACTTTGAAAAAAAGTTATGAAAGATGAAAAAATGTATTGTGCTCATGCACACATCTTTAGACAGTGCGAATTACAAAAGACATTAGTAAATTTTATTTTGAAAGGAAATTCAGTATGTTATAAAATGACAGAAGGAAATGGCCTTTATATACATAGTTTGAAAGTTCTTTCAGATTTTGTTACTTCAGGATGTCTTCATTTTTCTCTTTAACATATCAGTGTTTGCTATAAATTTTTTTTCTTCCCTCCATTTCCCCCTACTTTTATTAGTATAACCCTGGTTTGTGGTTCAATTTTGTTAGGTTGCTTACTTCCTTAAATTTCTTTATGAAAAAAGTAATCTGCATGACAAAACTGAAAGAAGAAATCTGCTTCTTGTGGCAGATTATACATGTACAGTTACATTGAATACTAACTCAAATTATACAAATATGGAATAATTTAATAATTGAAATAGTAATTCCAACTTTAATAAACAATTTTAATTTCTATAAATAACTCAATTAAAATAGTAAAGAATAATTTTAAAGGTGCAAACCAAATTGATTGCAAACATGTATTTGAGAATGCCACGTGGTCTTCCTATCTCATTTTAAGTGGAAATGTCTGACATCCTTTTGTATGCTATGCTTTTCACAAGAAACAGTATGGAGTGGTTTCAGTGATATTTATCACTCTCACAAATATTTATTGAATATTCTACATGCTACACACTCTTCTTCATGCTAGAATGCAGCTGTGCAAGTTTAATAGTTAAGTTTAATCGTGCCAACTAAACTGGCTTGAGAACCACCTTGCAGCACACATTTTTCTCTGTGTGTGGGTAGGTCATGGAGGCATGATTTGGGGCACTATATACAGGTCCTGGCCCCATCCCTCTGGTACTATTCTTCTGCTCTGCTATCTGGCCACCATGATCTAAACATCTTCGCTCTACCATGAAAACACACCAAAATGTTTCTTCTCTGGAAAGCCCTGACCATGGATGGAATCCCCTCAAACTGTGGGCCAAATTCATCCCCTCTTCACTGAAGTGTAATTGTTGAATACAGTATCTCAATGATGGGAAAACCAACAAAGAAGATGATAATGACAATCCATGTTTTCATGAAGGATTTATTCTCTTAAGGGGAAACAATAAAGTATAGAAAAATAAGTAGATTAAATAGTAAGCCAGTTTATGCATAAATCATAAATTCTCAAGAGAAAAAGCAAATCGAGGAAAGAGGGTCAGAAGTCATAGTGGGATATTCACTGAGATTAGAAAAAGTTAAAGAGGCCACAGTGCTGCAGATAGATAACAACACATACAGGTAGGAACGTGCTTGCCATAGTCAGGAAAATGCCAAGGAGGCTGGTGTAGCTGGTGCCTTCATTGCTGCAGTAGCAAACTCATTGCTCTAGTTTCACTTTTATTCCACCATAATATATTTCCTGTTCAGACCCCAATGATCCTAAGATCCCTATGCTCGTCCCTTTCACAAGCCTCTTCCCAGAGCTTTTCAGTGGCTTTCCATCTCATTATTAGTAAAGCCAAAGTCCTTGGAGTGGTCCACAGCACCCTTCATGATAAGCTGTTCTTCTTATTTATTACTACCCTAACCTTTTGTTGTGCAGTCTCTTATTCATCCATTCTAGCTCCACTGTAACATGCTGTATTCTACTTCACTGGGGTACTGAGCAAAGAATCGTCACAGAACTAACACCTAGGTGTCCTAGGCTGCATCTCTTTAGAAGACCATTTTGGCTCTGAGCTAGTAACAGACTCTAGAGGAGCAGGAGTGCTCACCAGTATTTTGTTGTTATTGTTACTGTTATGGTAGTTATGATATACATCATTTGTTATAAAATATCTTCTAAGCACTAGTGTGTGGTGGTGCTAATGACAGTGAAGTAAAAGCAAAAATGTAAAATATAAGTTATATATGCAAGAAATTAAAATGGCTAACAATCATCTTATGTTGTACTTCTAATTTAGGAGAGAATGCTGCATTGTTTCCAAGATATTAGAAGTAATAATGACCATTTCATAAAAGTAGTGTTAAAGTAAAATAATTAATACAACTCTAGATTTGTCAGTTTGAAGAGTGGCTTTTCCCACTGGTTTACATTAATTATTATAGGAAACATAGATATAATTTATCTGTGTTTAAATTTTTGTGTCTAGGTAGAAACATTTGTAGAAAATGTAATCACTTTATGTATTAAATTTTCAATGCTTTTATGAATGATAAGCAAGTTGTCTAGGAGTATATATAAGGAGCTTTGTTATTACTTGTAAATTTAGCAAAAAGTTTTCCTAGAGATATAGTTAAAAATATTATGTTCATACTTTGGGTATTTTAGTATTTTCCTAGTCAAAAAGACATTTTCCTAGTCAAAAAGACATGTTCTACTTAGGAAAATATCTTTCTGTCTATCTCTGTACACACACAAACACACACTCACCCATACTCATACGTTTTATTTCTTCAAAAGAGTGTTCTGTGACAACTTCAAAGTGTGTAAATCTCTGCCATCTCAGTGACTCTCAGAGTTTCTCACTCTAATACTAACGTCTTAGTCTACTTCTCATCTAACAGTTATTTTCCAAGCTTCTCAACAGTTAGTACTGTGAGAGTGTTTAACAAGATGAATATAAAATAGGTTCTTAAGACACTACGAATCTGGAAGTTTCATTTCATTCAACAATCTATGATTCCCAAATCTGTGTCTCCAATATATGTTTCTTTGACAATTATATATATATAATTATATAATCCAGAATTATATGCCCCACTCTTTACCATACCCCTGTACGTTTATACCTCATAAGCTTAAATTCACAGGCTAAAAAGATTAACCCCATCTCCCCAACTTATAGCCCAATCCCATTTTTTTTCTTGACATTTACCATTTGCAGAAGTCCTTAACCTTCCTAAGAATATCATCTTTTCTATTCACTCACATTGCTCCATCCCTATCTCCCTAACACCTACTCATTGTCTAGTGTTAATCAGCATCAATTTCTTCTGGGAAGACTCTTTGATTTTTGAGCATTTATCACACTCTATTAAAATTAATCCCTTTGTACTTTCTTCAACTATGGAGTGAGGGAACTTATCATTGCTCTACGAACACTATATCCCACATTCTTAGCACAGTGATTGGCCCAAAGTGATTTTACTGAGTAGATATTAAGTGTATAATTAACAGTTTAGAGTAATAATCATTAATGACTTTTCAAAAAAGATACAAACTTTCAATATAAATTCTGTGAGACAAATTATTATTTAATCTGAGTAAAGATTTGTTGTTCTGTATATGTATACATATCCCAGTTGCCAAAGAATAAGTTGGGGAAGTGAATTTATTCAATAACTCTAAATGGATTTGGACAGAAAAAATAACAGAAAAGAAATGCAGAAATTTAAATCTGAGCATCTGAAAATGAATTATCAAAAACGTACAAAAGATATCTTTGTATACTCAATCAGTTCTTGAAAAACTTGAAATAATCAAATTTCAATCTTGATGACAGGTTGTGGAAGGCACACAGGAAATGAGACTTCTATTACAAGAATGAAATATCTAAATCTGTATAACTCATGGTTTGAAATACACATATATGTGTATTTATATGCATATATGAAGAAACAGTTGTAAATTTAAAAAGAATTTAGTTGCATCTGGAACGGTGTACATAGAACCTCTGTAACGGCAGACCTCAGTTCACCCTGAAGATATTTGTTACTATGTGTATTTCTGTCATGGGGAAAGATTTGGGTGGAAAAAATTGGAAGCTGGATTATGGCCTATAAGAAATATCCTTTAAGACTGTGTACTGCATTTTATTCTGACATTTTCATCATTGAGTACCTTCCAATTTATTGGTTTGGTATCCCTGGCTCTCTCAAGTGAGGAAGTAATTATGAATATTTGAATCCTTAGAATAAATAACATTTCCTTTCCAATCAGTTAATATATTTATTTAATGGTCATGTGTAAGTCTGCCAAGAGGTGTGCATAAAGTTCTTACATACTCTACTGTCTCACTCTGAATTGCGGGACTTCACCACATAATGATATCCTTTATGGATCTGCACAATGATGATCCAATTTCCCCTTCCTATGACAACTCCTTACATAAAAAGCATGGACTTTTGAATCAGACTGCCTGTCTTCAAATTTCAGGTTTTCTGTTTACAAGCCAGGTGACTTTTTGCAAGTTACTTAAAATTGTGCCTCCATATATTATCAGTGAATTAAATGAACTAATCTCTTTGTTTTTTACTAGTAAGACTTAGAAATCATTACCCTAAAATATTTAGAATCAGTGTAAGCAAATAGTAAATACCCAATAATTGACCAGTAGAAGTAGTAGCAGTCATTGTAGTGATAATTCAATGGTAATATTGCCTTTGTTTAACTGTAATACTGTGTTTGTTGAAATATTGGCTAAAAGTGTATTTCACAATATGAATGATGGAAGCCAAGCACATGGACACTGACAGGTAGGCTCAGAAAGAAATGCAAATTAAACTGTATTAAAATGACTAATGAGAATTTAGAAATGAAATAAAAAGTAAAAATAGCCCTCTGGAGCCTAATAGTCCATTGAATTAATCAGCTAATGGTCATTTACATCATATATATATAACCTCAATTTAATTGATGAGCATAGAAGAAAAGAACAAAATTTAGATGTATAATTATGATAATTTTTGAAAATTAAGAACTTGCTTACTTACAGGAAATTACTTGCTATTTTTAATTTCTTTAAAAGCTTATATATCCAACAAAATGGATTTAAATTGAAATAATATTACATAAATATTTTTGAGATTTTAATATTGTCAGCTGGATAATGGAGCTATGATGTTGTCTTAGTTACTTTTCTCTCCTTGCTGGGACAAAATACCTGATGCCCAGAATTAAGGAAGGAAAGGTTTATTTAGCTCACAGTTTGTGGAGATTTCAGTCTATAATCAGCTGGCTCCAAGGCAGGGTGGCAGGGCACAGGACAACATTTCATGGTGATAAAAGACAGCAAACACAGCAAAAGCAAAAAGGGGACAGGGGAGGGGTGCAAGCAGCCTTTTTCCCTACTTTACACTGTATGCAAACTACCCACCCCAGGGCAGGTGTAGCACTCACACCCATAATCCCAACACTGGACCATGAATCAATCATAAGATGAAGAAGCTACCCCATGACTGCATGGGGCTTTGGGGGGACATCCAGACATAAACCATAACATTCCACCCTTGGTCCCCGAAAGACTCATATACATCCTTTTATACAAAAGACATTTTAGTTCATCTCTAAAAGTTGCCAAAGTCCTAACAATTTCAGCATTGCTGAAAAGTCCAAGTCTCAGGTTTCCTTCTAGATAAGACAAACTCTTAGCTGTAAGCCTCCTTACAAATGAAAAGTTAAACACTTTCAACATTTAATGGCACAAAATAAACATTACCATTCCAAAAGATGCAAACAGGAGGATACAAAGCATTGGGACCAAAGCAAGTCCAACATCCATCAGGGCAAACATCGAGTACTGTAGTTCTACGTGGAACACCTGAAGCAATCTGTGGTAAACTGAGAGCTCCAAAGGGCTTGTGTGGCTCCACCCCTACAGCACTTCTGGTGCTGCCAGGGCTTCTCTCAGGCCTGCTCTGCTCAGTCTTTGCAGCTTTCCTTAGATGGTCCACGATCCTGGCTTTTCCAACCTTCTGAGGTCTCCAGTGTACTTCAGGCATCTCATTCACAGCTTCACACACTGCCCTCTCAGGGGCACACTGTCTGGCCACCCAGGCATTCTGAAATCTAGGTGGAGGTCTTCTTACTCTCAGAACTCTTGTAGTGTGCATGTACCTAAATCCAGCGCCACATGGATGATGCGAAGGTCTGCTGCCAGCTGGAGCAGTAGGCAGGCTTTCCTTGCTCTTGGCCACAGGGGTCAAGTGCTTGGATCACTGAGCACTCTGAACCTGATTCTGTGGCACAAATTCTCTATCACTGCTCCCCACCTCCCCACCCCCGTTCTGGAACATGGCGCTCTGCGGCTTTCTCCTCAAAGCAAAGTCTTTCAGCTTTGCAGGTCCGAGGCTGCAAAGGGTAGAGACTTGTTGCTTCTTGTGATGTCTTCAGGCTATCTTTTCTATTCGCCTGTCCCTTCGCAGCAGTGGAGATCTCCTAAGTTCTATTTTTGCAGTCCACAGCTTTACTGGAGCTTTCTTTCTAGGCAACCTCATGTTTTCAATCACCCTGCTGAGCTCTTTGCTCTTGAGTCTCTACATAAATCTGGCTGAAAATCCCCAACAATAGCCACGCCACTCCCCCAACATTCGAGTGCCTTGAAATTTCTTCTGCCACATTAATTAGTCCTCCACCCTTAATCTCAGTTATAGGCAAAGTCTCTGGACACAAGCAAAATGCACAAACTTTATGCCAAGCCATAACGTACATCATCTGGACTTCAAAAACCAATGTAGTCCTTCTTCCCAGCAGAAACCTCCCAAACCCAGTCTTTACTGGCAGGATTTCTATAAGAGTTCTGGTCTCCTGATCTCTGCCCAGAATTGCCCATACAGAACAGCTGAAGGCATGCTAGTGCTCCTCTTTCAGACAATAGCTCTGAACTTTTCCAAACTCTTCCCACAAGCCATTTCCAAAGGCTCTTGAACCACATGGTCAGGTATAGTCCCAGCAACGACCCCAGTTCTCTGGTACCAGATTCTGTCTTAGTTACTTTTGTCTCATTGGAGAGACAAAATACCAGATGCCCAGAATTAAGGAAGGGAAGGTTTATTTAGCTCACAGTTTGTGGAAGTTTCAGTCCATACTCAGCTGGTTCCAAGGCAGAGTGGCACATGGCAGAGGGGCAAGAGTTCACGGCCACAGAAAACAGCAAAAGCAGCAAGAGCAAAAACAGGGAGGAGAGCAGCAAGCCTCTTTCCTTCCCTTAGGTTGTACACAAATTACTCGCCCCAGGGCAGGTGTAGCACTCACACCCATAATTGCAACGCTGGACAATGAATCAATCATAAACTTTGGAAGCCCGTCCCATGACTGCATGAAGCTTTGAGGGGACATCAAGACACAAACCATAACAGATTCGAAAGGGACTGTATAAGGTTTACTAGAAAGTAGCAGTGAGACAGAACTGCAAAACATGCCATTCTATGAAACAAATCAAACAGTTTTCTGACAATCTGATTGTCATAATCTTTATCATTTTAATATCTTAAATTATATGTTTAATAAAAATACACTGAATTCTATATCCTTTTTCAGTGGTTAATGACCCACAACAAATTAAATTTCTAAAAATGGCTGTGTTTACTGAAGAGGTTTTGAGCTAAAATTGGAAAGTAACACCCCCCCCTTCTTTTTCTTGTCCTGAAATCATGCAAAATGTAGCATACAAAATTCTATCATAAAACGCATGATCTTGAACTGTCAGAGCCCATAGTGAATGAGATTAATTTAGGAGCTTTGAACCATGACAGTATAGCATTTGACAAAAGTTGAACAAATATGGGCTTTTGTTCCCAAGAGTTAACCAAGTGATGAAACCTAAATGCGTTTTTCAAAATGCCGTTTTAAATGCCCATAGAAGTAGTCGTGAAATTACTGAACCTGCAAATTTTAATTGAGAGTTTGTTGATCTTTCCAGATTGTTAAGTTAGCACAGTAATTGGTACCTAAGAGCATGCAGGAAACTGCCTTCATCCAAAGTTAAGAAAAAGGTCAATTACAAGAGCTTTACAGTCACTTTGGACAGGATATAAACTATTCCTATATTAGCAAATTTAATCAGTAATATAATTGCTAACTGCAAAAATGTATAATGAGCTGTTATCAAACCTGGCTCTTAAATAAAGACTCACTCTAAACCACATAAAAAGAAGTTCTTGTATTCTAGAGCAATTTGTAAGGCATATTTATGTCTGTCACCTCTAAGCATTGTGAAAGATGTTACAGACAAAATACAGCAAAGACATAGGGCAGATAGTTTCATTCTGTTACTCAAATTCTGTCTCTACAAGAGAATATTTATGTGAACTAAATATCGGTCTTGTTTTCACTCAAAGGTACTAACAATGTATTGTCTCTGAGAAAAGAAAACCTCATTCTCTGCTTATTTAAGTTGAAAGACAGAAATTTCCGTGAACAGTCGCTATGAAGCTTCTCTGGGCTACCATTGAAATGGTAATGTCTGAAGGGGCTGGGGATTTAGCTCAGCGGCAAAAGCGCCTTCCTGGCAAGCGCAAGGTCGTGAGTTCGGTTCCCGGTACCGCAGAAAAACCAAAAAAAAAAAAAAATTGAAATGGTAATGTCTGAGTATTTCACATTCATTAACTGGCAGTACACTGTAATGTGGTAGTAAAAAGTGATTTTTAAAATCAGAATGCCTGTTTTACTTTTTTTGAGATAGAGTTTTATGATGTAGTTTGGGCCGGCCTTGAACTCACTGAATAGCACAGGCTAGCCTCAAACTGTCAGTGATCCTCCTGCCTCGGCTTCCAAAGTGCTGGGATTACAGGTGTGTGCCACAGCCCCAGCTACCTGAGTTGTTATCTTGACTCTTCCTGTGTGAACAGCCTAAGCAAGTTTCTTAATCTCATATATCTTCATGTATAAGTAATTCTAGTACTAAGTTCACGGCTGTTGTGAGGAATAGATTAATGAGTGCACAGTTGGGTTAGGCACGGAATCATATTATTTGTAAGCACACAAATATATCTATTACTGGTGCAGCTTATCTTTATGTATGATACAGATATTTTTAGTGCGATGCTTCTTTGAAAGGAGTAGAAATGTATTTTTAACAATATGAACACACATATCTTGAAAATGACAGTGTTATTGTATTCTTCCTATGACACAGCACTTGTCCCTTGTAAGATAAAGAAGCTACTGACATTTATGGAATGTTTGAATTCACTCCATTGCATTAATGGTCTATGGCATTGTCAAGTAATCCAACAGTCCTTCACTAGCAATGCCAAAAGCCTAAAACTAAAACTACAAAGGTCACAACTGTAGCAAGCAGATTGATTTAACACACTTTCATAGTTTGGTTAGTAAGGCAGCAAGTGGGTTTATTGACAGGCAGTTTGTTATTTACACAGACAGGAAGCACCAGAGGAACATAATGCCAGGTCCCCATGTCCCTCATCCCACAAATAACACCAAACTGAAAAAGACAGACAAGTGACACTTGGCACACAAAAAGGTAAATAAAAGATTGCTCCTACCAGCCTCATTGGTAGCTGTGAGACTGCAGACTGAAGAAAGAAAGAACACTCACTTGTTAAGGAACTAAATCTAGATTACAACCAATCAGCTGGACAGGCACAGATATACGCCTGCTAATGTGCTCCAAGGGGTGAGCGGTGGAAAGTTCTATGCTCAGCAGGAAACTGGGGAGATGAATGAGGAAAGGACTGATAGTAACTCCTCACCTGCCTGCTTATCTCTCCTTATTCCAGAAAGAATCCAAGGACATTTTCCAAAAAATTGAATCAGGCTGTCTGGAAGCTTTGCCTAAATAATCTTGCTCACATTGTTGAAGGTCAGCACTCACTCACTACATAGTACAGCTAGATCCCTGAAGGATTATCAGCTCTGAAAACTTTGAAAGTAATTCACGTACAGAAATCTTAACAAAATTATAGAGATTGGGTGTGCAAAGATTATATTGTATACAAACTGGATCTTCTAAGTCCAAGAACCATGAGGAAAAAATGGATTAAATTATTTTTACATAAAGAAAATATTAGCACCTACTCTAATAATAAAAAACAGGTCATTTCTCTCTCCATGTGAAAAAGAAAAAATCACCACTTCTCAAAATTTTTGTATTTCTGGCCTAGTCCATTATTAAAACAGAATGGGAATAGCATGGATTATTGTTTAAAACACAAGTAAAATCTCTGTCATTTGTGATAGATTATGTGTAAATATGCCTAGGAGAAAACAACCTGCAACGGCTAAAAATATTCAGGCTCATCAGTAAAGCACACAGCAGTTTCAAATCTGTAATTATCTCACTGAATAAAGAGTGTCTCTTTGTTCTGTTATTTTAAAAGACACATTCTACATTAATCCTTGAAGGTCAAACACTAAAAACTTTAGATTATGTTCAAAACAAATTCCATGGCCAATGGACATATATTTAACTTTGGTGAGTAAAATCTTGGAATCTTTACATCATTTCTCAGTTCATTTCAATGATTGCGATATCTATCCCTTATCCAAATAGACATCAGAATTTCTTGCTATTCCAAGTTTTCAGAGTGATACATAATGCATGAAACAGGATTTCCTCAAAAAAAACCCTCTGTGTGTGTGTGTGTGTGTGTGTGTGTAAGGGGGGGATCTTATTAGGGTCTTTACCTCAGAAAGTGGAGCTATAAAGAAAATATTCATCTCCCTTTCCTTCAGCATGTGTGTGTGTGTGTGTGTAAGGGGGGGATCTTATTAGGGTCTTTACCTCAGAAAGTGGAGCTATAAAGAAAATATTCATCTCCCTTTCCTTCAGCATAACATTTCTCAACTGACACTGGGCTTAGCATGACCACCCCTTTGTGAAACTTTTTGAATCCATGAATTCATGCAGGAGCAGAAATAAACAAAACTCTGCTTCTATCAGCTCTGTACCCTAACTCTGTCTTGGAGGCTGACATGTACTCAAATGTCAAGTGGAATGGACCATCAGGTGGAATGGACCTAGTTGAGGCCAGAATTCAGGAGGAATCTGAACAATGTACCATGAGTTTCAGGAGGAGAAAAGATCACCAAGCTAGAGGGATGGCTTCAGGGAGCATGGATTTAGTATACCACCTACTGCTGTAGGAACCTATCCGGCCTCAGCTATGACCAGGACCTTAAATACATCTTGGATACAGTACATACTGGTGATTCATAAGGCCAAGAGCTCCAACATTATTAGCCACATTATTTGTAAAATATTTTTGCTTGAGTCTTACTGAAATGTAAGAACTATCTTGCCTCTCGAAGCAGAGTCTATGAAACCCAAAATATGAATAAAACACAGGGAAAAATAAAGATAGACAATAGGAAACAGGGAGATAAATCTTTCACGAATGAAGGAGAACCAGTGACAGAAGGAGAGGAAAGGAGGGGAGGGGAAGAAGGAGAAACAAGAGATAAAATGTGTTAGGCTCAGGGACCAACTCCACATGATGAATGTAATCATTTTGCACTCCAAACATGGCCTAATACAAGTAGAAGTTTTTTAAAGAAATGCATAGTCTAGAAGAAATATGTAATTTAGCTGAAGAAAGACTCTGGTTTTTACACTGACTTTTTTTTCCTTCAAGCTGTTTATTAGAGCAGAAGGTCTGTGGAAATTTCACTTAAAGTAAATATGTCAAGGTTACCTATTTAAAAATAATGAGAAAGCAAAGAATTCTTGTATTTTGCAGCATGATTTCATCTACAGCTTTTTCTCACAATAACTTTGTCATCATTTCATTTATAAGTTACTGAAGCCAGAGCACAAAATCGCTTGTCCGGAGCCACATAGCTAGTAAAGCAAGTTAGGATGTTCAAAGCCTCTGATTTGAAATTCCAGTCTTTTCAACCATGTCATTTGTTCAGAGAAAGAACACGAAATGGTGAAGGAGTAGTTACCCAGGAAAGTAGTCCCTGAGTCTATTAAGAAAGGTAGGAAATGGGTAAACAAAGAGAAAGACTACTGAGGAACATGCTCTGGGTTAAGATGGAGGCGAAGCCTCTTCACATTACACAACGACAACAGAAAGTAATGAAACTTTTTCCTACCTAAAGTTATGGCATGCAATCAGATTCAGCCTATTAAAGAATGGTTTTAAGAACAGAAGCCTTTCTTGTAGTAGAGGAATTATACAGAAAAGTTCCAATTTTTGCAACTCTCAAGTTATCACAAATTGAGAAATAATAATTAGGAACAGAAATTGAACTAGAAAAAGGAATAGAAATATAGTTATTAAATGCTATCAAGACAGAGGCTCATATTTTAAGGATTGGTATTGAGCCTTTGCAAAAGAAAAAAAAGAAAAAAAAAAGCATTTTTCTGCAATCAGAATAGCCGCAGGAATCATTCAATTCCAGCTTTACCAGCAGAGCTTAAGCTTCAGATCCCTTCACATGCATGAGTTTCTACCAAGGCCCTGGCCTAGTTTCATGTTCATAATGTTGTATTTTTCTGCATACGAAGCACCCACAAATTATTTGAACTTTAAGTACCAGCCCGTCTGGGTTCATTTCCAAAAGTGACTCGTTTAGTCTAGACTGCCACGGAGTAAACACAGACGATGTGGATTAGTATCGAACAGCACCGACGACAGAGAAAGTTGGGAACTCAAGCCGTAATAAAAGACATTAACTGAAGCTGCTCCTGGCTAAAGCCTTCATCAGTATCCAGGTGCAGTAGTCAGCTTTTTCATCCCTGAGACGCAAAAACTGACTCCCAAAATGCAAAGAGAGGCAGATTTAAATTGGCTGTTGGTTTCAGTGGATTCAGGCCATGGTCAGCTGGTTCAGGCGGAAACATAAGGGAAGTGTGTGAGGGAGCAAAGATGCTTAGTTAGTGTCAACCAAGAAGCAGAGTAGAGGAACAAGCCAGAGAGGAAGAGGCTAGGGACCAGACATAGTGCCCAAGATATGCTCCATTACCCACCCAAGAGCACACATTAAGTGCTCCACCAATCCCCCAGGTAGCAACCAAGCCAGTCAAGTTGGCACAATGAAACTGAATCTTTACCTGAGAAGACCAGTGTTAACAAGGAAGTCACCCGGAATACATGGCATGGTATACTCATGACTAAGTCTTATAATCAGTTCTTTAGAGTTTGGGTCATTTCAAATAGTTCTCTTTTATTTTATTTTTATTTTAAAGATAAAAAACTAAGAAAACAACAATGAAGACAAAATCAAAACAACACGAAAACGATACATGACCTCAAAACAAAATGCTAGGAATTAACAATGGGTGGGGCTGGGGATTTAGCTCAGTGGCAAAGTGCCTGCCTGGCAAGCGCAAGGCCATGAGTTCGGTTCCCGGTACCGGAGAAAAACCAAAAAAAAAAAAAAAAAAAAAAAGAGGAATTAACAATGGGTGCTGGGTGCTACATTACCTACTGTTATCTTCAACAGAGTTGCTCAGTCCACCAGACATAAGAATGTAAGATTGATCAAATATATATCTTTGACTGTATATAGTCAAAGATAGTAACAACTAATTCTTTTTTAGTGTAGAAAATATATTTTAAAAAGTGATCCATACACCCTGGAATCAAGGTGTGAATTATGATTTCTAATTCCTCCACTTATGAATTACACATTATATTTAAACTTCCTGCGCCTCAGCTTCTGAACCTCTAAACTCGTGGTGAATATATTTCCCACATAAGTTTGCTATGGGAATGACATATATGTAATATCTTACATCAACGCTTAGTATGTTATTAAGTGCTCATTCGCTAATATCACTTATCTCCTTGAAATTAATACAATTTTCTCAAATAGTGGCTATTTTCCCTCCTACACTTTACCTTCTGCTAGACCTGGAGGTGACGGAGGACTGTTTATTGCTCACCATCACTACTTTCAGGACCAAATTCCTTCCCTCATTTTAGGGCCAGGCAATACATCGTCAGACTGCACCAGAGTTCCTCGGCTGCAGGCGTGTACTAACCCTTCATTCACTGATAGAACGTAAGCTCCTGGCTCATTTTTACTCTCTCCCAAGAAAACTACTTTTGGTGATTTTCCTGTTTCCTAATCTATTCACTCTCCCATTTTTTATGACTGTTTCACACCTTCATTTCTTTTCTCAGATCTGCAATATGTCCTCCGCTGTCCTTGCTCGCAGTTCAAGATCCTGCTTCCTACTCAGAGAAGGAAATGAAAATAATCACGAGAACCTGTTACAAGTTCCTACTCACAGCAGTACAGCCTCTCGCTTATGGGCACTGGCATTGTCTGCATCCCTCTGTACAGTATAGAACGCCTAACGAGGTATAAAATGATGTGTAAACGCGAAGAGAAATGGTAAAATCACTTAACCAGCACCTAGTCTTGCCAGTCACGTGAAGAATGTTAATGGGCAGAAGGAGGGTGAAGTTTATTAATGAAAAACAGGAAATGTCGCAAGGAAGCCATCATAAAAGTCCAGACTGTGGAATATTCTCCATGGCAGCTGACTCAGTCTCTTCCAAAAGTCATGCTAGAGAAATTAAAATAATCGTAATAAAAACTAACATATACCTGATTCTTGACGAGATCCTAATATGAAAAAGAAACAGTCATGAGTTTTGGAAATATATTGAAAATGCAATATAGGCTTGATTTTTTTTTTTTTTTTTTTTGTGTTTTTCTGGTACCGGGAATCGAACTCACAACCTTGCACTTGCCAGGCAGGCACTATGCCACTGAGCTAAATCCCCAGCCCCTAGGCTTGATATTAAATGAGTTGAGGTATTGTCACTAGGCAGGAGAATGCCTTTCTTTTAGGAATTTATGTAAAATATTTTGAGATGAAATATTAAATGTTTGCTATGTTCTTTCAAAGTAGAAAGTACAGAATGAAAACAAAAAAAGAAAAAAAAATGGCTAAATATTAACAACTATTAAACATGGGTAGAACTTCTATAAACAGCCTATTTTTTTTGTCTTTTTGAGACAAGGTCTTGCTATGCAGTTCAGGCTGGCCTTGAGTCACTTTGTAGTCCAGACTGGCCTCAAACTCACAGTGCTATGCATATTTTTGAACCTCATCTCCCTCAACCTTTCAGCAGCGTTTGTGGCAGAGATGACTCCTTTGTCCTTAAAGCCTTTCTATTTGATCCTCTAGGATATCGATTTCTACTTGTTTTTCTAATATATTGCAGATTCCTCTGCATGTCCCAGATTGCTAGACATTGGTGACCCCAGGTCTTGACTTCCGCTCAGCTGACACACAGCTTTCTAATCTTTCAAATCTCATGCCTTTCAAGACCGACTACATACTCATGATCTGAAAACTTTTCTCAAGCCTAGACCTCTCTCAAAACTTCCAGAGAGTACATGCATTTGAAATCCTTTGTTTAGAGTCTGGAATCCATACCACAAAAGTAGCAGAAATTCTTTATTCTCTCCCCATGATATGTCCAAGTAAAGACTGGCTCTTGAAACAATCTGAGATTTGACTGTAATTAAAAATCAGTGAAATAAAGTATGAAAAGAAGAGCTATGGATTCTAATTGAGAAGTCAAATATCTGCTTCTGAGTTAAAGATGTACTAAACTGATTCTGGAATTTGGGATCTCAGTAGAAATACCTGCTTAAGAACACAATCCAAATACATTAAGAACTTAATAAGCAAACATTCTGATGATCTCCCAGACATATACTTCAGTGCTCAGATCTGCATTGCTCTCGTGTTCTCTCAGTTCTTTCCCATGATCTTATGCCTAGGGTTTTAGAAAATCCTCCTAATGAGTTTTTCTAGGTCCAGTAAACGGAACCAAGCAAAACCAAAATAAATCATCCATTTATGTCAGTGTCTGAAAGATATTGTAAGATGACACATAGATGTATTATTCCTCTACTTAAAACACTTTAATGGATTTCCACTATTTCTTAAAGTGGCATACAAGGTTTTACATCATCCCTGTCAAATTCTGTCTGCGTCTCACTTTACCCAGTGTCTGTCTTTTTGTACCAAGCAATGACGAATGAACTAACTTCGACTTTAAGTATTTTAAAGCCAGAGCAAGCCTTCTAATTTGGTTTATATAATAAAGAACAAAATTAAACTCACTGATGCTGACTTAATGGGGCTCTTTACAGCAATATAAAATTCATGTGGTGAGTGAGCATTGTTTTGTGTTGGGCACACAACTGCTTAAGTGAAGTAGCTTTGTGTATTACAACCTCTTCTGTATAATGGGTTTGCTAAGGATAGTTTTCTACATTGCATAGTTTTTCAGAATACTGAATGGTTTGGAACATGTAAATCACTTAATAATGTTTAACCATAGTCAGAAGTCAATTAATTTAATAGGTTTTATTGTACTCTCAGTTTATAGATAGAGAAGAAAGACGTTAAATATTTTGTCAAACTTGCCACAACTTGTAAGCTGTAAAAGTGATATTTGAACCAAGCGAATCTTTCTCCTGAGTCCATACTTGGAACTATACATAGTATAAAGGTGCTATTTATTAAACCAATTCTAGTACAATGTATATCGATGCTTCTGGACAAGTAAAAAATGTATGAAATAAGAAGTTTTTTTTTTTTTTTTTTGTTTTTTGTTTTTTTTGTTTTTTTTGGTTTTTCTCCGGTACCGGGAACCGAACTCACGACCTTGCGCTTGCCAGGTAGGCGCTTTTGCCGCTGAGCTAAATCCCCAGCCCCGAAATAAGAAGTTTTGTGGTAAAGAAAATGTGGCCTCCATAGATGGATTAAGAAGCAGAAAGGGAAGTGTTAGTTCCACACTGACTACACCTATAGTTAAACTGGGAATTCAAAAAAACACCGCAAAAAAGTCCCTCAAACTGAAAACAGCTTTGTAGAAACCTAAATTTTACTTATGTGACTCCTTTTGAATAGTGTCCCTTCATTACTTTTTTTAGTTACGAAAAACCAGCTCATTTTCACAGATCTGTCATTTTGGAGAAGCTGTTCCCTCACCTTGTGGTTAAAAAAAAAATCCTTCTTTACCTCATTACGGTTTTATTTTTAATTCTTCTATCATGATGTTATTATTAGCCTTAGATATCTATTACTCATTGGAAAAGAATAGATCTATTCTTGATGAGAATATTTTAATTATTTTTACTACTGCTACCCAACTCAGTGCTCACTAAGTATTTGTTGAATTGGACTGGTTAAATATTGGGGGGGATAGTGGAATTTTTCAATGACTTAGTAAAGTACTTGCTAATGTGTAATTCATCTTTTCCCATAGTGCAGCATTCCCAATGTACCAATAGTTGTGTAAATGAATGAACCAACAGATGAGTAGGTGAATTTCAAGGTCCAAGTTTAAGGTATCCCAAAGTTAAGAGCTGGAGAGCTTAACGAGAAAACTCTGACCTACTAATAGGAGTAGTAGTTCTTAATTTGTTTGGATTCTGTTCCTAAGCAGGTATTTCTACTGAGATCCCAAATTTATTTTTGAAGTGGGGAGTAGCATATTCCTAAAACAGAATCTAAAAGCAACATACATTAAAGATTTTTAAAGTGTATAATATTATAACTCATGTACAAAGGAGAGGATAATTTTAATCCTACTTAAAACATGACTATTTATTGCTATTTATGTTTGACATTGATTTACATTTCTATCAGCAAGGCAAATAACTTGGATAACTGGTAAATTAAAACCCTTCCAAATTTGAGAATCAATTAAATATCATGGCAATGATATCCTGAAACTTAACTCCAAAAACTCTAGAAAAACCTCTTTGGCAAATTCTAGATTCTCCTCAAATCACTCTTCTCTTTCCAATCTCCTGAAGAACATAAAACTAAAATTATTCCCAGAAAAATATAGGGTTTTCAAAATAGGTAATTTTGCTTGACTGTATCATTTACTGCAACTGTAGAAAAATTTAAAGTATGAAGTAAAAAATTTGGGCTAAATGATTAAGATATACAAATCAGTTACTAGTTGTGCTACTTATCATGCATGAGTTATTTTACTTCTCTGGGTATCGGTTTCTGAGAAGGTAAAGTCGAAATATTAGTATCTTCCTAATAAGATTGTTGCAGGGAATACATGGGAAAAAGATAATAAAAGTACCAGTGAGATAGTTTCATGTACATGATTGCATTGATTGACATGACGCTACACACAGGGAAAGTACTCAGCGATGTTATTTCATTTCTTTCTCTCCTGTAGCTTTTGGTGGTCTACTAAATGCCTGAAAATTCTTTAAGGATATGATTTCCGTATCTAGGGTATTTGGTTTTGACTTGTTCAATCAACTGCAACACCTCAATGCTCACTAAGTCTCAGAGGTTTTTTTTTTTTTTTCTTTTCCATCTTTATGCCTGCTTCATAGTTTCTGCATAGCATTTTTTTGTACATTTGTTTGTTTTTACTTTTATGAGAAAGGCATTCTGAAAGGAAGTAATATAATGCAATCAATGCATGTTTTAAAAGATAGGATAAGAGAAAAAGAAAGAAATCTTAATGAAGTCAATGCAATCTTTAAAATCATACCTCAGAAATAAACCTGTAATGACATGCTAATTATTTTTTCCAAGATCACTAGAAAATATGCACTACAATCCCACTGTAATCCACTCTTCATTAGTAGATCTTAACATTTCCACCCTGCACACACACCTGAGTGTCATACTTAGCACCGTTAGTGGCTGCTGCTGCCTATGACAATCATATCTGAGAGAAGAGGCTAGGGTTGGGGGCAGAGGTAGGAAAGGCTCTTCTTAGGGAAGTGGAGTTAATAGCTTTTTTAAAAAATAATTTACCAGATAGTTTTTATTTACTGTCATTTAAAAGAAGGGTAAAATTCCTGTTAATACCTCTAAACACCTAATGAATATTGGTGAAAAGTGGTACACCCCAGCCTATATTCTAATCAGTGGAGTTGACTACAAATTTTCCAAGTTGGAAACCAGTATAACCCATAATTGTTTTTACCCTTAAAGGTCAATTATATGACAGTGAAGCCCTACTGTGAAGTTTTAAACAGGAAATGCAAATCAAACTATCTCAAAAGCCAAGATTAAATAAGTGATAATTATTTTACTTTATCAGAAAAACAAACAAAAGAGAATCCCACATTTTCCCAAGAGCAGACAAAAGTTAGAATTTCATTTAGATAGTAATAATCTGATTCAATTGAAATTTCAAATTTTATAAGATAGGAAAAATTGGCATTTGGAACTTTCAGAATTTTGTAGCCAAGCATAATAAATCAACAACTAGAACAAATTCACAGAAGTTTAGTAAGGTGCTTGAAATAAAAGTCATCCATTACTTTTGAAAAACAGTGTTTGTAGACTGATTAAAACACAAGAAGAAAATGTTTCATACACACTGGATGTAAAAAATAATTGAACGGGAAATCAGCAGACTACTTGAGAATAAGGCAGTGATGAAGAAATTAGGCTTGAGGCTGGAAATCTAGTTTGGCAGAAGTTAATAATCCCCTAATTCTATTTTGAAACAAATGCTTGAAGTGCAATATTTAAATTCTGAAAATAACTTCCTCAGCATGTAAGTTCAGTCTTCTATATGTTTTCTCAATAATTTACCAGGACTTTAAAAAAAAAAACAAATTATCATTAAGACTATTGTTTATTTAAATAAGAAGACTATCTTACACCTGAATTCACATGTCCTATCCTGACTCTGGATTTAACTTGTGATATTTCATAACATATTATTTCCATAGCAACTGTCTTGATATAATAAACAAAGGTTAGTGACTTTAGCAGCTTTAACTACATGGAAGGAGTTGGATTTTAGAAGGGTAAGCTTGGGCTGAAGAGAAAATAGCTACAAAACAAAAATGATGAAAATGAGGTTCATTTTCACACTTTTGATGAGGAGGTGAATGCATTTTACTAGACAGAATAATCTCAATCCTACTTTCTCAGATTCACCTAAATGTAACCCTATTACTGCCCCAGACTTAGGCTGACTGGTTCCTTAATACAATGTGCTATTATTAATTGATAGTTCTAGGTTGCTCCAGTGGGATTTTGTACAGTTTTCAAACCCATAGATATCTTACTTAGCTCCAAGCATTACCAATGACAAAAATGAAACCATTTATTAGGGACCAACTTCTGTACTAATAGTACATATATTTTTTATTACTGTCAGTACTATGACATGAAAATGGAAAACAAAACTGGAAAAAAACAAACAAAAACTACCTAGACACACGCAAAGCAAACACAATCAGAAACTTTATAAAAACCATGGAATTAGGTGTAATTTTAAAATCTACTTGCCTAATGAGACAAAGACCTTTCTTCCCAGTTTCAGGATTTTAGGTACTGTTGGTGTGTTGCAACTTCAATTCAAACCTACCCTCTCCTGAGACACGGCATCAAAATCTAATTCAGTTACCAGCAGCAATAACATTTAATTATCTCCTCCAGTCATCTGCACTGACAACTGACAACATTTCTTCAGAGTCCCAGATGTCATTTTGTAAGCACGACCCTGTTTGGGGATATGTATAAAATATCGTAGCTACACTGACTTACTTAACTCTATGACTCTGTATGGGTCATATTTACATATGCAAAAATTTTTCCACATATAAGCTATTTTGAATAAAAATACTGTTAATATATTTTCTTAAGGAAGATTACTTAACCTCCTTGTGTCCCAGTGTCCCTTGTCATATCTCAGAAAACCATGCCTACTGTATGCTAAATCCACAACAAACATTAGCTTTTATTGTTACCTCTGATAAAGCACAACTTATCTGGCAGTAACATGTACTAGGGCCTAGTAATCTCCTAATTCAGAAAATTTGTATTAAGCTAAAACAAAACACTCATTTGTCTGATGGCAAAGTTGATAGATGCCACTTTTTCTAGGTTAATATTACAGCATTCACTTCTCTCTGAAACACAATTCCAAGTTCTACTTTTGTTTAATTTTTTTTTAGCCATGCTCACCAGCTAGTAATGCTTTAACCTTTTTAGGTACAGCTGATACAAAACATTCTTTCAGGTATGTTTGAAGTTGTACATATCCCCAAACCAGGAAGAGATCACCCCAAGTTTATAAAAATAGCAAAGTTTTCTGGTACATTTATGATTCTCTCTGACATATGATTTGCACTATTGTTTTGCTTTGGGAACAAGACCCTGAAGTGTAAGTTCCCAGGAACACTCCATTTTTTGGCTGTCTTCTATAACTCGAACTCGATCTAAAAAAGCCTGGGTCTACTATGCAGTTCCCAAACTTATCTCATCTTTGCCTAACTTTCCAACTAATCGATAGATTTTAGCTTAGAATAAGATTTATAGTAGGAACATGACATATATAGGGTATTATGCATTTTTAGCAATCTGTTGTTTAATTCCTCATAAACTTCAAAACCTTTTGTCAACAGAAATTAGAGACTCTAGTCATACAAGAAATAATAATAGTAAAAATCACCCCCTGGGTACACATCACATGGATAGGTCACAGACTACTCTGATTAAGTTGGTTGATGGTGAATTGAGTTTATACTATCTTATACTTAAAATAAGCACCTGCAACAATGCCAAAATCATGGTCGACCACAGAAAGTGTAAGATACATCATTCAATGCAAGGACACAACTACTTTGTAAAATATGCTATATTCACATGCCAGGTACAGTATAATAAGGTAAGTTCAGAACCTTATCTCCTAAGAGGCTGGCTAGATTTTTAAAGGTTTTCTATAAAAGTATTTGCTTATAAGTCCCAGATGAAAGTGAAGGTTTTAAATTCACAGCACTCAATGCAATTTCATTAAATAGGACATATCAGTCAGTTCCTCCCTGTCTTGTGAATACTCAATTTCACTCTGGTATTTTATTTTTTCTTTTTAACTGACTGCAAACTCTTGAGTCAGCTGCTCTCCTTATTACCCTCTGAATTTTCACTACACTTTGAGAAAAGATTTATTCCACACAAAGATACAAGGGTCAGTATTTTCACCCAAAATTCAACTTTTATAACTTTTCCTTTTTGTTGCCATTAGAATTATACACCCTCCATGAATAGTTTTCTCAAGCTACCTTTTTATTACTTGATTTATTTATTTATTAGACTTTAGAATTTGCCCATTAATAAGGAGACACCAGCACATTATAGGATAAGACACAGTTAGCTAGCCCAGCTTGAAGTGGCATCTACAGTCCCTTATTGATATTGGGACAAATTAACTCTCTTTCCTTTGGGAAATACGAAGGAAATTGGCTTTGTCCATGTAAATGAAAGTAAGTTGAACCTGTGAAAGAAAAGGACCTGTGCCTATTATATATATTCAGATGACTTTATCAACTGAAAAATTTTACTGAAAGCTTTCTATATGCTAAATACTGATGTAGATAAAAAGGCAATTCAGTATAGCATGGTGAGATCTAGAAAGGGCACAGGCAGAAAAGCTGTAGAAAAGACATCTAACAGTGCTCTTGGGTGGTCAGGCAGGACTTATCAGACTGGGTAAATAAAGTGAGTTTTAAGAAAGGAAGAGAACACATGATGAGGTGAGTGCAGATGCTAAGGGAATAGCATTTGGAATTTAAGGGCAGTGAAGAACAATAACAAATGCGAAGCAAGAGAGTCTTCATATTTTAGTCACAGGAGGATTTTCTTCCTCTGCTATGTGGCTTGGTAAAAAGGGACTAGGACGGAGATAGAAAACTGAGCTATTAAAAATAGTAAGATAATGATAGATCACGCTACCTCGAACTGTGGTAGGTGATGGGAATAAAAGCTCAGCAGATGAAAATCCAATGGCTTCCCCAATAACTGGAAAAAAATAGTTCCAGTGTCTTTTCTTGTACTTTCAAATCAGTATTCTTCAGGAAATTGTTTGTTTGTTTGTGCCAATGTGAGAGCTGGGCCATTTGAGTGTGTTGGACCTCAGCACATTAACATCTGGAAGCACAGATAATTGTTGATGTGTCTGGGAATGACACGCAAAGTCATATATGTAACCATACTGCAGGCTGCACATGGGCCTACAGAAAAATAGGAAAAAATAGTAAAGTCAACTTAGAGGGGGATTTGACAAAATTTGACTTTTTCCACTAGGCAATGGGAAATCACTTAGTAGTTTAGTCAGGGAATAAACAGATGGTTTGGCTTTTCTATGGATAAGTGGTGTAGTGTACAGAATCTACGGTAAATCCCATCAGACCTATTTCCTGACGTAAGACTTTGGGACATTCCCCTCCCCTTGAAGGTGGGTGGAACTTGTGACCTGCTCCTCGTCACTTCCTGCAATTACGTTACATTCTACAAAACTTCACCTTTCTAGAACAATCACTACAGAGATTCTTGCAGGTTTAACAAAATGCAGAGCTGTGGTGGAGGAGATCACCAGGTAAAAAACTGTGGATGGGGCAAAGCCAAGAACCGAAACTTTCAATTCTGCAGTTAAAATGAACAGACTATTTTCCATACAACCATGTGAGTGTGGACGAAGACCTTGAACCTCAGGTAAGAGCTTAATCCTGGTCAACATTTTAATTGCAGCCTGTGAAATCCGAAGACATAGCTATATCATGCCCAGCCTCTCAACCCAAAGAAACCACAAGAGAAAGAAGTATGTTGTTCCAAGCCTATAAATTTATTGTACTCTGTTACTCATCAATTAAAAAACTAACAGAACTAATAATATTGAAGGTAAATTAGATACGGGAAACCTGTAAAGGAGACCATGTAAAAAGGAGGAGGTCATCCGGTGTGATGACACTGTGATTGTACATGTAACTGAAAAACTAAGAACAGCAAAAGGTGATTTCTAGATTTTTATCAAGGTGTATAATTATACTACTTAAAAACGATGAGACATGAATAAACACAATCCAATATAAAAATAGTGAGTAGCAAATAAAACCTTTCTTTTTCCCTTGAAGGATGAATGGCTACTAAGTTCTCAAATACAAAGGGATACATAGGTCAATGGAACCATTGCAGGCTTCAGCAAACTGTGGCCATGCAGCCAGTTGCAATCAGATGCTTCTATAGATAAAGTGTATTGGGACACGCCCATTCATTTATAATTCTCTATGAAGGCTTTCACGCTACAAAATCAGATCATAACTGAGACTATGTGCCCTGCAATGCATGGGATATTTATTACGGTGGACTTTACAGAAAATGTCTGCTCCTCTCTTTTGCTTCAAACTGGTAGGCTTCAACAATAAACAGACTTCATCAATACATAAAAATGCAGTAACACCTGGAATGTCACAACACTGATGTGGGAATCCTAAGACTTGGTCTCTGGCACAATCTTTTGCTCATGACTTATTACCTTTCTGAGCATATGTTTCCTCAGCTGGCACATGGGGATAATATCTCACTTGCTCATTTGAGCAAGAAACTGTAAACATCCTATAATACCCTGATCATATATGTTAATATTACAGATTTTCATATTGTCATTGTGAAATCAATACACCTAGTCATCATTGCACAAGAAAAACTATAGATGCACATTATGTATATAACTTATTTGAACACATTTCTGTATAATGTTTTCTTTGATCTTTACAAGAAATATTTGTGTTGAGTAGAACTTAGATTGAAAAGTTCATTTCCATAATAAGAAATAAATAAAATTAAGACCTTTGCCTAAAATCTCTCAGTTAATTAATGGTAGATCCCAAGAATAAGGGCAGACTCTTAATTACTTATTCCTTTCTCTATGACCAGGTTTCTGCAATGCTGACGAACCACAGTCCACTATGATGAAAGCGAGGTTTCCTCCAGCTTTATAAAAATCCTTATTCTCAGAGTGGTGTGCAGCTGGGTATCAAGCATGGGACTTGGACTGTGGTTGTTATGGCTCTACTCTTCAGTTTGTGCAAAACTGATATTTTATAGGCATTATATATTCATCAATAAAAGTTATGCTAAAATTACTTTGACAATATTAAAAGGAGATTTTATATAATAGAAATTTCATAGGATAGAAATATATAATGATCTGTAATATTTTTATACATGGCTGGATAGTTGATGTACATAATTTTTGTATAGAGTGGTTTAAGGCAGAGGAAGAATAGGAGATGTTTAAAGCTTAATTTCTTCTTCAAGTGTATTTTCTTCTTTCACTTCATGAATCTTTAATAATTGTTCATTTCTGAAGAGTTTTACAATTACAGAGAATTCAGAGGAGAGTAAGTTCTCACATATGATGTGCAGTGTCTCTTATAAAAAAGATTAATAACTGCAACCAGGCATCATGTAAAAAGTCAGAGAAGGGAGGAAAGTACGTACATGGGTAACGTAGTTATCATTTTTTTCTCATTTGACTCATGATTAAGGCAAGATGTTACTTGAGCAAGGTCAGATAAAAAAATCAATGATACACGCAATGAGAAAGAGAAATAAGCGTGTTAAATGAGGGATGATAGGGATGAGTGAATTAATGTCTTTAAAACGACTTCATGATGTGTGAGCTTCTCAGAACATGTGGACTCCTGTCTAAAGACAAATCATTACTAATATTTAACTTGCTAATCTACTTTCCACAACATGTTCTTTCTTTAGCGCCTTGTTTACTTGCAGCGCAGCCTGGCTTAGATCCTGGTGTACTGGGATGCTCAGTGAAGACGAAGTTTTTCTGATTTAAAAACACGGCAGACCCTGTATCACTTTGCATGTTCTTGCTTTGATTTGTTTATGTTTGTGACACTGGTATGCTGCTACTGTTCTATTTCTTTGTTTGTTTGTGTCTCATGTACCACTCTCTTTTTTAAAAAAAAAGTAAAATAAAATAAACAGCATTGGAAACACCAGTAATTTTTGTAGTGTGAACTTTATCAAAGGAAATAGAGCACTTGCATCTTGACTAAAACAAGACAGCATTTCTTATTTTAAAAGAAACCACCTTGTACTTTCTTTGAAGGTTTTATATGTTTGATTACCTCTTAAAATAAAGGTAATTATGTATATATATATATATATATATATGTATATATATTCATGTCCTTAGGACATAGCTGTG
>NW_004955417.1:19400127-19416187 GCF_000276665.1 Chinchilla lanigera
TATATATATATATATATATATGTATATATATTCATGTCCTTAGGACATAGCTGTGTAGGAAATTAACTTCAATATAAAGTATCTTGACTGAAATATCAATTTCCCTGATGTCCTTATCTTTTCCCAAATCTGAAGCATGATTACTGATATATGGATATATTTTTTGAAATTATTACTTTCATTTTCAATGTGAAGTCATCCTCTATCTCCTTTCCTCTCTCTGCTAGATGGTAGAGATTGTTCCTATCAGCTGTCAGTCATGTGGCCAGGAGTTGGTGAAGTGATTTCCATGTGTTGTCTTGAGATATGGATGTGATTATCCACATCTTATATTTAAAAAACTTAGCAGGAAGGATGACTGAATTTGTCAAATGTCACATAGGTTAGGAAAGGCTGACTATAAATATGGACTCTGCACCTTCTGTGAAGGGTACTGCTTTGGGGAACATTCTCAGCCTTTATTTATTTTTTTGGTACAGGGAGTCAAACTCAGGACCTTGCACTTGCCAGACAGGCGCTTATGCTGCTGAACTATATTCCCGGCCCCATCCTCAGCCTTTGAGTGGGTGATATGTGGTTAATTTCTCTCAAGAAATTTCTTTTTCTCCCACTAAAATTTACCAGTATTTAAATGACACCAGAAATAAGAGTCATGCTTGATTAAAACAGAGGACAAACATACGAAGTCCTCCAAAGTCATGCATCAACTAGGATAAAGGCCAGATTTCCTTCCAACTTTATCAAACTCTTTCCTCAAGAATCATGTGCAGCTGTGGACCAAGCACAGGACTTGATCTGGGATACTCATCGTTCTGCCCCTAAGTTTTATGAAACTCTTAAGTTTCTGTAGAAATTATATGTTCACTGATAAACAGTTATGGTAAAATTACTTTCACAAAGTTAAATAGAGATATGTGATAGAAATAAATATAATGAAGTGAAATGATATATGATAGATTTCTTTATAGATGCACAAAGCCCTATTATGTTATTATATTTTAATATTTTCCTCAAACGTTACTTTAAAATATAAATGTACATATTAGAGAAAATTAACAAAAATGTTGTTTATCAGTTAACAAACACCTAGAATTATGTTTATGTATCTATTTTGCATTGCTGGAGATCCAACTCATGCTAAGCAAGTATTTTACCATTGAACTATATCCCTAGCCCCAAAAATAAATTTACAGAGGCATTCCAGAAGAAACTGATATATGTCAACCCACCTCTAAACTAAATATACAATCAAAATTGGATATAAATGTATACTGTAGGGGGCAATGAATCTTAGTATATTATTTTAGATAAAATAGTTTTAGTAAAAGCCTAAGTGGTGCCTTGGGAAACCTCCCGTGACAGTGTAAGAGCTAATTCCTCAGATCAACTCTGCCCAGGAATGTCTCCCCGAGATAAGGGGCACCTAGGCCTAGGTAACCCTCCATGACCCTGCCTGGGCAGTTCCATCTCCTGGCCCTAGGTAAACATTTTAACCCTAAAGGAATGCATAGGTTGTAAAAAGGGAGACAAATGGAACATAATGGGAGAAACATCTATCATGGTTAGACATGCGACCTGCAACTGACCTGGGGTCCCATAGGATGAGAGAAAGACCATATGGCCACCGGGGTCAGCAAATGTAACCTTCCAATCTGTTACCATGGAAACCAAAGATGGAAACCAAAAATGTATATAAGGTGGAACGAAGTTGGCCATTTGCCCACTTCCAGATTGGCAAATGGGAATGAGGGTGGCTAGCCTCAAATTAAACTCTGGTTTGTTCTCAATGGACTAGGATCTCTTGTGGAATACAGCCCAATTTATGCCAGGGGAATTTCTGCCATAACAATACAAAAGCAAATAAAAGGCAAATGTTCAAAAGTAGCTTTCTTAATTGCCTACTGTACAGATAGTATATATGATATATAAAGCAAGTATAATTTTAGTAAGCATTAACATTTATTTTATACTTTTTTTTTTGTTTTTTGAGATAGGGTCTTGCTATGCAGTTGAGGTTGGCCTTGCATTCACTTTGTATTCCAGGTTGGCTTGAACTTGCAACAATACTCCTGCCTCAGCCTCCTGAGTGCTGGGATTACAGGCATGTACCACCACTCACAGTTCATTTATTTTATGCTTGACATAAAATTTTAAATGTTTTCTGTGATTTCTGCTAACATAATATCCATCATTTGCAACTATTTGCAAAGTATAACTGAAACAGAAGCAAATTGTGAGAATATCATCTACTTATAATTTATTTGCTGTCTGTCATATAACTTTCTATGAGGTTTGGAGTGTTGAGGACCAAATACTGGTTATTAAGCAAGTATATAATAGAGAATTGGTATTATATTAATATATTGGTATATATTAAATGAAAAGTATGAATGATATTAAAAAAACCATTCAAATAAGCATTTTGAAAATTGATTATATGCTCATATGAATAACTACAATATTCTCCTTTTGTAAATAAGGTTGAAATTTGAAAAAATAAAAGATAGAACATATACACACATACATATGTAGAACCAAAAATACAAAAAGGAACACATTTGTTTTAATAGGTATGCAAAGTAGTGAAGAAAAGTTCAAAGAAATTTGGAGAGGTAATTTTTTAAAAACATTTTTAAAAAACAATTCCTCTATTTGAAGGTATATTTTTCCCCATTTTGTAAAATAAATGTACACCTGCAGTGGAATTTATTAAGGTCAAGAGATTCATTGTAAATTTCAATAAACATAAAAGCAAGCACAGCTAATTTGAAATTGGAGAAAAATTCCCAAGGTAAACACTGTTTTCTAAATTTGTCCACAGGGTGATTTTCTTTTATCCTTCCCATTAAAGATTTAGGTACAAATAAACTCACTCTCAGAAAAATACTTTAATAAAACAAAAGTGACTTTATTAGTTTTTTTGCAGTGGCAGTTTTTTCACGAATCTGTGCATTAAAATCTATTGTAACTGTAGGATAAACCTTAAAAATGTACATATAAGCAATTTACTTTGAATCTACTGAATAGCCTGTATGCATGTGTGACTTTAAAAGAAAGTATTAACTCTGTATAACTTAGTCCTCTAACCTTTCCTTAAGGGCTAAAGTGAAAATCTTGGGCATTAAAATAAGTTAGATCTCTGTGTAGATCTTGATCCTAACACTTAAAATCTTAATGATGTTGGACGGATAGTTTAACCTCTCTAACACACAAGTTTCTAATGAAAAGTCAACACGATAGTAACAAGTTAAAAGGACAAGATATGAAATAGCTCAGCAAATATGCATCCTGTTAGGGTTTTCTAAAATTGAATTATTCTTTACAATTTTGGATTTATAAACTAAATTGATGGCTAGAGAGGTAGCAGATTATACTCACTACAAAGCAAGTGAAGACATCATCTAATTCTGAATGTTCCCTATATTTTAGGGATTATGCCAGATGTCTGATTTGTATGGTTTATTTCTTCATCCTCATACATAACTCATAACAATGACATAAGTGCTACAGTTGTAACCACTTTGCAGTTGAGATAAATGTAATGAAGAAGAGTTAATTGGCCAAGTATCAAATGATGGGGCACTCTGGGTCTCCCCACTGGGCATTCCTGAGGAGATCATTAACCCGCCTTTGGAAAGAGTCACACTGTACAGAAATGGAAGTAACTCAAGAAAGAAGTGATTCCAAATCTGGGAATATCAAAACAAAAACAAATGCTCACAAACAGCAAAGAAGAATTAGAAGGAATATACCCGTCATAGCTTTCTGGAGAAGATATTCTGGGAGTCTAACTGCTTATCGAGCCGCCTTCCTCAATTTAAAGTGTCTATGGTTGCCTGTGCAATTTCCATAAAAACGTGTGATTTTAAAAAGAAAGTCATCTGTTATGTACCAGCGTATCTATTATACAACCCTCTGAGGTTATGAAAACCATCACTATAAAAACCTTCTGATTCACATTAACTGAGAAGATCACATTTTTTGTTTTTGTTTTTTGTTTTGATTTGAGACTCCAAAGGATCATCTTCCCTCCCTCCCTCCCTCCTTCCCTCCCTCTCTTCTTCCCTCCCTCCCTGACTACCTTCCTTTCTTCCTTCCTTCCTATCTCTCTCTCTCTCCCTCCCTTTCTCCTTTTCTTCCTTTCTCTTTTTTTCATCCACCCACCCCCTCTTTTTTTTTTCTCCTTTCCTTTTGCATTGGGAGTGAACTGAGGCTGTCCCAATAAACTATATCCTCAGCCTTTTTCCTTTTTTTTTGTCTTGAGAAAGCTCTTTCTAAGTCACCAAATTGCCAGGCTGGGAAGAGTTTCTACTTTTGGTATTTTGGACAATATATTAAATAATGCAAATTGGTGTTCCCTTCTTCATTTATGTTTGCACCTGTGGAAACTTTTTAGCTGGAAAATAAGACAAAGGCATAACCCACACATCAAACCTCTACCAGTGTGGAGGTTTTAATTATATTATCACTTACACAATTCTGTGACCCACAATTAAATTTACCTAAATTTAATTAAATTCAAATGAAATGTTAGTCAAAATTTTTAATAGCTTCAAGAAATAAGCATAAAATGATCCTTTTTTGTAAAAGTAATACTGCTAACCACAGAATGGCCTAAAAATTTCTTGCCTCCTATTTTGTAATTTAAATAGGAGATGACCTACGTTATAATGAAAAATCCTTCAGTTTTTAAAAATGAAAAGAATGCTCCTCCTTTACCAGATAAAATATCCATTTCCAAAGGCCTAGGTGGTATTTCACACTCTCAGTACTTTAATTATTGTTACTGTGTATCTCAGAACATGAAATGAATAATCAGCTTAATTAATCTATCATGTCTATAAATGATTTAGTAGTCATTAATCATCTATTCTTCATTTGTCATAGTGTAATTATCTTTTATATATGTTAATTTTAAGTTACAAAATATTGTCAAAACTTCAGTTCAACAGAAAGTATCACTTTCTGTGAGCTGTCCCTAGAAATAGTCAAAGGGAGGTTTTCATCATTTGATATTTAGACGGTTAACTTCTCCAAACTATACTTTTCTCATGTACAAAATGGTTGCAACTGTTGCTCTTAGCTCATTGTTCAGAGTTAGAGATGAGATTGAAAGGAGATGAGCCATGTAAATCAGACACCTGGCACAATCTTTGGAATATAAAAAGGCTTTGGAATGTAGATGTTATTTTAGGTGTGATTTTCTTGAGTAAAATCTAGTGTCTTTCCAGACCACTAATGTAGTTTATAAAACCAAGTATGGTAAGAAATAATTCCCTTTTATATTGGATTATTTGTAATTCTATCTATCATCAATCTACCTTTTATTTATTTTTATTAATACTGGGAATCAAACTCAGGACTTGCCCGGCAGGCTCTGCACCGCTGAGCTATATCCCCAGCCCTATCTATCTATCACGTTCACTCTTAATCACCATCTTCTGAAAACAAATTTAGAAGTATTAGTGCTTGACGGCAGCAGTAAAGAAATTAAGGTACACCCAATTACCAAGTGGAAAGAAAATAATTAATATGAAATAAATGAGGAAATATAACAGATTATAAAAAAATCAAAGAGTGTGTAACCATGCAGTTCCATGGACAGTGACTACACATACAAGCAAATGAAAGCAGCTGACCACGTACCCACACACCTTGGCAGAGGTGCACTCCACACTCGGCGGCCACCACCAAGACAGATGATCTCCGAGGCTCCTTCCAGCCGGTAACCCAGTGAGCACGAGAAGGTCAGAGTGTCGCCAACCCCAAAGCTGAATCCAATTCGGCTCCCATACTGAGGAACTCCAGGGTCTTCACAAGGCTCCAGGTTGTACTCTGTAAATTAGGGGGGAAACCTTCCCGTCAGACGAGGAGAGGAAAATAATAATAGTAGTTTTTTTTTTTTTTAGTATATTCCTTATTGGCAAACTGGATGCTTTTAGCATCTAATCATACATTTTTGAGTAACTATACCCATTATTTTGGAAACACGCTAGTAGGGCACATAATTTTTCTTTTGAGAAATATCTAATACTTTAATGACTATTTTTGTGTGAAATTAAATAAAAGATCAGCCCTTACTGATAAATTGAAAATGTAACATTTTTTCGGCATTAGAAATTTTCATTTCACAGATTTTTGAGTTATCATAAAAGAAGAGATGGATGTTTTCAGGCACAAAGTGACATTTGTAATGAAATCATTTGCAATATAAAAATACATCCCACTTAATGGGTTTAATTTAAATGATAGCAGTGTTGTGCTTGGAGTACACAAGGCATTCAGTTAACTCATTCTGATGGAGAGGAAAAAGTTTGTGTAAGACTCAAGCGCCCACGTACTGGTAACTGCTATGTTACAAATTTATGCACAAACCTTTCCCCAAGCAATGGATGAACACCATGAAAATGAACAACTAAATGAGCTGCAGTGTAGGAGAGAATAGAGCTGATTAAACATTATTATTATTATTATCATTGTTATTTTTATTTTTTTTTCCAGTACCGGGAATTGAACTTACAACCTTGCGCTTGCCAGGCAGGTGCTGTGCCACTGAGCTAAATCCCCAGCCCCTAAACATTATTATTATATGCAGTTCTAATAGCTTAACTAAAACTATTTTCAGAGCAGTTACATACTGTGTAATGAAAATAAAATCAACAAAGATTGCTTCATGTTGATTAATTAATATTTTACTGTTTAAAAACAAATGTAGACATATTTTTGACATTCTAAGTTGACATTGTTATTCTTATTTACTATTCACTGTGGAATACCTTTATTATTTTAGTAGCCAAGAATATTCATCCAAATAATAAAATAATATTTGAAGATTTTTATTATGTGTTTACATGTACATACCAATTTGAACCTAGAACAAGATTAGCAATATCATTGTGTGTGCACATATACATATATTACAATTTTAATCTCTGCAACTTGGCATAAGATTTACTTACTTAATTGTCTCTACTTTAATAAATGACTCTATGTCACAATTTTATTTCACTGAAAAGAAGTACTTTATGTGATGGGAATATTTTCTATTCTCTTTGATATTATCATTTTTTTTCCTGGAACACAATTCATACTATTGTTGACAACTAAGGTTATTCTATAAGAAAGCTATAACTATATTAATTTATTTCTAGATAATTTCCTTCAAGAAGAGTACATTGTTTATTTTAATATTAAAATAAATAAAATAATATAATTTTAATAATAATTTTAATATTAAAATAATAGAAAAGTATGTGCTATACTTTTTTTAAGACAAGGTATTCACCGTTTTGATTTACATTGATTTTTTAGTATAAATATACATGTATATGTACATATATAGATTTTCATTTTAAATTGACTAGAAATTTTTTAGCTGATTTTGCCACCTATTACAATTCAACAGTTTTCTGGTCTTAAGGAAATGCTAATTACTGTGTCTTCACTGAATTTTAGTGAATTAACTTTTATTTTGCTTTTGTTTAGAAGTTCTCTTCAATTTATTATCACAGACAATATTCAAGGTATTTCAAACTTTGTTTAAAACTTACTGTGTGATATTTATTTGCTTTCTTGTTCTATTTTTAACATTTTTCTTCTTTTCAATAAGCTTTCCCTCTCTATTTTGTCTTGTTATGCTAGTGCTTACAAAACCTATTTTTTAAGTTTTTAATTACTAAAGGAAGTCTTTTTTTCTTGATTTTCTCACCAGAGAATGTAATGTTGAATCCTTCATATGATATAGAAAAATCTGAAATGAAACGCAGTTGAGCTCGGAAGTTTCCATAGAGACCAGCATTGATTGTTGATGGAAGTTCTGAACCAGTCAGGCGTGCTAGGGGTTGGGTAAAACTCCCATTCTCTGTGATCAGTAAGTAGTCATGATGGTCTTCCAAATGGAAAGTGTGGAAGTTGAACTGCACACCTAGTAAGAAAGAAAAAGAAATTTGACTTCAAGGCACGTCAACAATTCACAGGATTTGCTACCAAACTACGATTATTATTCTTCTTCTACTTCAATTTTCTGAAAATAAAATACTCCCATAAAATATTCCAAATGTGGGATGAGAGTATAGCTCAGTGACAGAATGGTTGCCTAGTCTGTGGAAGGCTGTGGGTTCTATCCTCAGTAGCACATACAAAAGAATTGTACTATAGGGCCAAGGGTATAGCTCAGTGGCATAAGCTCCTGCCTGGCAAGTGTAAGGTCCTAAGTTCAAATCCTGGTAGCAAAAAAAAAAAAAGGAATTGTACTATAATTTCTTTTTCTTTGTTCATGTTTTTGTTTTATCTTCAGATCACTTATGAAAGACACAGTGAGTCACGTTTTCAAAACTTCTTGAAAATAAAATTTAAAATTAATGCCTCAAACAGAACAAGTTTTTGAGTTCTCAAAAACTTTCTAGGAAAATAGATAGCCTTTTTTATAACAGGGACGCAGTTTTGCGGTGAGCACCTCACATGCCTCTTCCATCTATTTCTCTATTGCTCCCAAACAATATAAAAACCAGGAGTAAGTTCAGCACTCAAATTCCAAAATATGCTTAGGTCTATTTTAGAAAAGTGATATAAAGCATGCATGAAAGGTACTATTTATTAAATCAATGAAATCACTCCTAATGTATTTACTTTTCACACATTGCAATCTATTTGTACAATATGCTGAAACATGCACATATAAGTATTTAGTTCATTGAGTTTTAACAACCTGAAAATACTTTTGCAAGCAGCACCCTGGTGGATAGGCAACCTTTCCATCACCCTGAGCACCTTTCACAGACTTTTTCAGTTATTTCACTTTGCCAAAGAGAACCATTCACTTAACTTCAAGTAGCACAAAGTAGTTTCCTAATTCTTATAAATGGTTTTATAGTTCGAATAGTGACATTCTATAATATGTCCCTCTTTTGTTCTCACAACCTCTACTCAACTTAGATATAGGAGGTTCATCTAAGTGCAATTATAGTTCATTTTCAGATCCATCCTGTGACTATCACTTTCACTTATCTCTTCATGATGATGGTCATTTAGGTAGTCCGTATTTTGTTGTGAATGTAGACAGTGCTGCAGTGAACATTCAAGTATTTTTTCTGATGAACCTATGTGCTTATTTCTACTGGATCCATCTCTGGAAGTCAGATTACTGAGTCATGAGGAAATATATTCAGCTGTAACAAATACTGTTTCATGAAATGGCTACACTATTTTACATTTCAGTAGCCAAATATACTTGCTCTGAATCTTTTCCAAGGTTTGAACACCTTTTTTTTTTTTTTGCTCCATTCTGGTGAGTATGTCATAAATTAATTGTGGTCTCAGGATGCTTTCAGGTTAGTTTTTAATGACATTCAGTGTCTAGAACACGTACAAGTTCTTAGTCCTCCCACAAATTACTATGTTATGATTGAAATAAACACATACATACATAGCATACAGATGTAGCAAACACATATACAGATGTATGCTACCACATACATCTTTCTTTTGAATTGGTTTATTTATTTTTAATGTGGCCTAAAAAAAATCACCAAAAATATTTTTATTTATTTTCTTTGTTTTTTTTTTGTTTGCTTGTTTTTTGGGTTTTTTGTTTTGTTTTCTTTTCTTTTTTTTCCAGTACTGGGAATTGAACTCACGACCTCACACTTGCCAGGCAGGTGCTGTGCCACTGAGCTAAATCCCCAGTCCCTACCAAAAATATTTTTAAAAATCTAAAATATTAGCATATGGTGTAATGGTTGATACACTGTGTCAACTTGAGAAGTCTAGGAGCATAACTAAGTAACTCAGCAGTTCTGTATCCTAGTGTATAGAAGACACGCTCTTACCACTTTAAGATGTTGCTCACTGTGTCAACTTGAGAAGTTTAGAAGTTTAACTACATGACACAGCAGGGAGCCAGGGTGCTCACTTTGTAAATATTCTAAGCCTGTGCAAGAGGAGGGCATGGGGGATGATATGAGGGCCCTACAGGGAATGGTTGGTTTAAAATATAAGGGAGGAAAGGAGGCTTCCTCTCCCAGCTTTTGCTCTTGCTGCTTTTGCTGTCTTCTGCTGCCATGAACTGCTGCCCCTGGGCCATGCTCCCCTACCCTGGAGCCATCTGATTACAGATTGAAACTTACACAAACTGAGCTAAATAAACCTTTCTATCCTTAATTTTGGGCATAGGGTATTTTGTTTCAGCAATGAGAGAAAAGTAAACAAGATGTATGGTAAGTAACACTTTTATTGTTTATATTTTAATTACGAATGCAGAGCATTACTGAAGTCCCTGTTTTTGTTTTTGCTTTTTTAAAGAAAAGTTACATAATAAGACCAAAATAAAGACACTGCAAGCACAAGCAATGACCAGATAAGGTAACTATTACAGAGTGAAACAGTGATTTCAGATTTGGAAAAGATTTGAAATATATAATACATCACTTTTTAAAACTTTTATAATAGGTCCATCTGAAGAAAAATGCATGTGAACCAAATTTTCAAATATTATTCTAAATGCTACAGTACTGATTAATAGTGGTCAATACACGAGCATAGAATCAGAGGTAGCTACTTTGTCAAAGGAGTGAGTAGAGGCTTCTGAAGGCGGTAACTTCCAAAAATATGAGGTAAGTGGAGGAAAAACCCTTCCTTGGACATTTCAAGAAGAAAGAGACAGGCAAAGGCCCTCGTTTCTATCAGAACAGAGAAAAAGCAAGTAATTTCACATATTCACACCTTCTCACAATAGCAATCAGTCAAGAAGTTCTATTTAAACTCTTTATGTTACAAATATACTGGGAAAGACGAATTTATTTTTGAAACAGCACTGATATGTACATTGTAGTCATGCCACCAGCGATGACTCTGAAGGTGTCATTTTTTTTTTCCAGCTTGCAAACTTATAGTTTTAAACTATGTTTTACCAAAGGACAACCCCACTTGTAAAAGTCTACAGAATTTTTAATGTAGAATTTCTTTTCTCAAGGTGTCTGTCCATCTTTAGTAGATGATATATCATCTTGAAATCTGTAATATTTTGAAGATTTTTATGAACCCTTAGAGTCCTGGTTTTCATGCTTATGTAAGAATATACTTGACAGAGACCACTAGGAAGTGGCTCTGAGCAGGATTTATATTAACCAACTGGCTTTTCATGCTTCCTTGTGAGTCTGCCCAAGGCCTAGGCCTTTTTCTGGAGATGAGTGGCCTGTAAGGGCAGGGGAATCCGTGGTGCCTCAAAGGACAAGATAAGGCCACAGCTAAGGACACCTGGCTCCAAGCTCAATTAACTAGAAAAAAGTTGTAACTGCAGGCATCTCACTCCTAGATGCAGACCTCCCTGGAGACAACGTAGTTCTCCTAAATTAACGTAATGTATTACTTAGAGATGTCCTATAGGGACTCTCAAGGCCCTGCCATTCCCGACAGATTGCTGCCTTTCTTCCCTGTCCTTGTTCTGATAACTAAATAAATATGGGCCACCCAGAAAAGTTTGGGGTCTGAGCCCCCAGAGAATCTCAAATTCAGCCAGAGGGTTTGGAACCTTCCAGAGCCCTAAATTCAAAGCACTTTGCTCTTTTATTTAAGCCTTCACCATTTACTTCTTTGGGAGATTGTAGACCTGATCAGTCTGCAATAACTAGTGGATAATATTAACCCAATGGATACTGACTATATAATGAGATTATAAGTGAAATGTAAGTAATTTCAGCATGATCTCAAAGAACTCTTGATTCTACATAATGATGAAATTTGATAGAAGTAAATACACAAGTCTTCAGTGAAGACAGAAAAAATCAATTGTATACAATTATGGAATTTATTGTATTGGGTTCAACTATCACTTAAGCCCCAGTAAACTACAAAGAATATTTAAGGACTATAAACTTATTATTGATATGTCATAGTGGAAAAAGTGCTATCTCTGGATCCCTGGATCTCTTTTAGTTTGAAGACATTCAGAGAAAGGAAATTAGAAAGGTCATGAAAACAAAAGTCTTATTTTATGATGAAGAAATGAAAGATTCAGGGTTTTAGTTTGGGAAGAAATCTGCCTGAGGGAAGATAGCAGGAACACCTGGTAGTTTGATCACAGTGCTTCAGTGAATTTCTGTAAATTGCAGAGGGTGGATAGGATGCAGTCTTACTTTTAGTTTTTATTTCATTTTATTTTATTCTAATTTAGTTTAGTTTAGTTTTAGTTTTTTCCCCTTCCTTTTTGGTCTACTCCAGGGAGGAAAACAGATATAATAGTTCCAGAATAATTTTCAAACAATTGCATTTGTATGAAAATTGAGTAGGTTTTCTCACGGTTAGCTTTCCCAGCACTAGAGGTGTCTGTATCAGGCCAGTTCATCATGTTCTCACTTTAGAAAAATCTTAGCACACTGGGCAAAAAGTTAGACATATTACCTCCATGATTTCTTCCTACTCTGAAATATTACACTTTGTGTAACTTTCCTAGTCTTTGGAATACTGCTTCAAATATACTCTGTTAGCTCTTTAAAGAAAGACATCTAAATCTGCATTTCTTGCCATGTAAATACAAATTTAATTAACACTTGCAACCTGTGAAGATGCAAAACCTTAAGTGTTAATTAAAGCTCTATTGACATAGCAAGCAGTGTATAGCCTTCCATTTTCTGTGTAATATCACGGAGCTTATTTTAAACTCCACTAATCCACTGCACACTGGAGTAATAGGATGCTTTGGTTAACTTCCAGCAAAGAATACTGAGTTCTGGAGAACAACAATGTTGCATTCTGCAACAATGTCTATCTCATGCCTGCTGTTCCATGCTAGAGTACTAACTTTCACCACACTATTTGCCTCACTTGCATTTTATTTAGGGTAGAAATCTAAGGAAGCAATCTCTGTATAATCCTCAAGTTTACTTCTGAAATGATGTACAATTTTGTCAAAGGGAAACTTCACATGTGAAAATACAATACATTTGAATTTATTAAAAGCAAGGTTTTATTTTAAGGTTGTGATAGGACCTTCCCATTGCTGAATTTTTAAAGATTTTCTGTAATAAAATCAATAAAGACAGTAGTACAAGTCAATAATAGTAATTTAACTGCTGGGCTAAAAGAGGAACTACTTCTGGCAGGCATGGTGGTAGACACCTGTAATCCCAGTACTCAGGAAGCTGAGGCAGGAGCATAAGAAGGTGGTAAATTCTAGACCAACTTCAACTACATGGTAAGACCTAGGTGAGAGAGAGTGATTAAGAGAGAGAGAGAGAGAGACAGACAGACAGAGAGAGAGAGAGAGGGAACTATCATGCAAAAGCAGATTTTAAATTGAGTAAGTTAATATTTTTACAGGATTGGAGATTTCCAAGTACATAGTGGTAAATCATTTTTGTTTTAATAGAGGAGTCATTTTTTCCACTATTATCACCTTGATCAATTACATTGCTAATTTAATACTCCATATTGTGTTACATGAATGAACCATATTTAATCCTATTGGGCCTTTCATTTATTTATTTTTAAAAGGACATTGATTAACTCTACCATATGTGCACTGCAATTTTACACTCCACCGTAATAATGTGGGACATATGCATCTGTTCTAGAAAGTTTGAGACTCTGGTACTGATGGAATCATAATTTTATACGAGAAAAATTATTTTATTAAATAAATGTAAATTTTTATTAAAATGTACTATTTGCTTTGCAATTGGTTTAGCACTTCAAGAACATCTTTATGTTGCTCTCTGAACATCTGACATCTACTTCCTAATACCGTGCCAGAGAGTAAAACTATTCTTGAGGTTTTCTTGAAATGAAAATATCGAATGACATTAGCTTAACATATTAAAATACAAACATCTCACATACCTGTTTTAGTAAAAACACAAGCACATTATTATATTGGAGAAAAGTAAATATAATCCCCTAATGTACTTACTTAAATTGAATTTTATTTTAGCATACTTTGGTACTAACCTGTTTTTGGTCGTCCAAAGTGATTTTGTAAGGACAATGAAACACAAATAAACTCAGTAAAAATTCAGAAAATGACCCAGTTGTTATTGCATGAGATAAATTACCTTTTCCATGGGTTACATCGACAGTCCATGTACAGTTCAAAGAATTTGGGTAAAATTCGGGGTAACCAGGTGATAAGATTGTTCCACTAGGACCTCTAACATCTCCTCCACACAGTGCTGAAAATACAAAACAAAACAAAACAAAACAAAAAAAACAGCTCAGTAAGTCACAGAGAAGGATAGGTGGAATAAATCTCTTATCTCCTCTCTTGAACAGGACAAGTCCCATTCTCTTTGCCTAAGCCACTTTCTAATAATAATGGGAGTGTAAAGACCTTCTCCAATACAGGGAAATCATGTCATTCATTGTAGCAGTAGAGAAGAAAATATATTTAATCTTCTCTGAGAAGTGGTGCTGGCCACAAGATAACATTGCTCAACTTTCCGTACTTGAATATGAAACGCAGACTTACAGTTTTCAAATGGCAAGCAGCATTAGCAAAAATTGATGATATATTAAATGCATGCAATTAATTGTGTAGCAGGCCCTCTGATTAAATACTAAGAAAATGAATTGTTAGCAATAGGTTCCTCAAAAGATATGCACTATTCTTCATAAGATTCTTTTTAAAACAGTATGATTGTTTTAAAAGCTGCTGCTTCACTTTTATCCTTCTCTGAGAAATAAAATGAATAAGACTAAAGTTTTTGAAAGAGCACATATTTGTAAGTAAATATCTCAAGGAAATAAAAATACACACATGCTTTTGAATCAAGATTAAAGAAATTAATATTTTGTCATATTATTTTATTTAACAAGTCACAGATTCTTAGTGTTTTCTACCACATTCAATGGTTGTAAATGTTTATTGGGTGTCAGTTTGTCAGTATTAAAAATTAGGAGATACTAAAGTATGGCCTACTGAAAATTTTTATTTTAGTCATAGCAGAGGAGATATGGACTTCTTAGTTTTGCTTGGAAAGGCTGGCTTCAGTGGACATAGGCAAGGGCAGTAGAAAGCATCATAGCAACACGTGGTCTTTTTTGCTTTGACCCGTGTCCAGCTTCTTTGAGGACATCAAAAAAGTGAGTTTTAGCTTTGTTTTCTTCCATAATGGTTTCCAGTGATCAACGTTTGTATGACAAGATGGGAAGCAGTCTTGCTGCTCTACTGCCTCCCCTGACTGAAAATGCTAAACCTGCAGTTGACAGAAGGATTTAAGTACATAGACTTGAGCATGGTCACTGTTCGTTCCAATAAACTACACTGTTGCCTGTCCGACTGTCTGTCCTTGGAGAGTTACTGGAGGGTTTTCTTTCTGCAAATGACACCTCCATACCTGCATAGAAGTGGGATGTTAAAGAGCCATAATCATTTGTAAAATGTAGGAGGAATGGTTAACAACTAGTACATTAATAATATTGATGTACTCAGATGGCAAAATATAAAGTGCATTTCTATGACATAGTGTACGCTTTGTTTGTTTGCTTTTTGTTTTTGTTTTATATTAGAAATCAAATTCAGAACCTTCACACTGAGCTACATCCCCAACCATCTTTTAAATATTGTATCTTGAGACAGGATCTGGTTAAGTTACTCACTGCCCAGAGTAGGCTTGAACTTGTGGCCCTCCTGCCTCAGCCTCCCTGAGTGTGTGACCTACATACATGCACAACTATGCTGGGCTCACAGTGGAAGGCATTTTTTTTATTTTAAAGAGAATAATAATAAAAAAAGAACAATAGCAAAATACCAACAACTTAGACAAAAACAATACAAAGAAAAAAAATAAAAATGATACAGGATTTCAGAACAAAATGATAGGAATTAACAGTGGTTGTTATAATACATATTGTTATATTCAACGAAGTTGCTTAGATTACCAAATGTAAGAATGCAAGATTTATCTAACCATTAGAGGGAATGAAAAATAAAAACAAACAAAAATATGAGAGACGATGCAGAATTTCACTACACAAGATGGTAGGACTTCACCAGTGGTTGTTACATTACATATTGTTGTCTTCAAATGAGTTGTTCAGATTACCAGATATAAGCATGCAAACTTGGTCA
>NW_004955417.1:19417047-19418873 GCF_000276665.1 Chinchilla lanigera
GTTTGCCAGCCAGATGCTTATGCCACTGAGCTATATCCCTGGCCTTCAGAGTTGTTTAAATTTGCATTTCTCGAATGACCAATGATGTTCAACATTTTTTCATATATTTATTCACCATCAGTATTTCTTCATCTGAGAAGTATGTATTCATCTCAGATGCCCATTTTTGGATTGAGTCTTTGAATTTTGGGGGGTGATTTTCCTTAATTCTTTATATGTTCTAGATAGAAGTCCTTTGTCTGAGAGGCAGTTGGCTACGTTTTTTTTTTTTTTTTCCCCAATTTGTGCACTTTCTTTTCAATTTGCTGATGATTTCTCTTGACGAATAAAAACTTTTCAATAAGATGAGATCAAAATTGTTGATTCTTTGGGTATTTCTCATGCAGTTTGGTTTTTGTTCATGAACTTCGCCTACCCCATATCTTCAAGATTTCTACCTAATTTCTCTTTTAGTAGATTTATTGTTTGTGTTTTAATATTTAGATCTTTGATCTATTTTGACTTTAGTTTAGTGCATGGTGATATTCATGGGTCTAATTTTAGTCTTTGGTATGTGGAAGCCAGTTTTTCCAGCACCATTTATTAAAGAGGCTATGTTTCTTCCAGTGAACATGTTTGGCTACTTTGTCAAAGATAAGGTGGCTGAGTGTGTTTGTAGTTGTGTTTGCATCTTCTGATCTGTTTCATTGATCTTCAAGTCTGTTGTATTTTTTTTGGCAGTACCGTGATGATTTTATCACAGTAGTTTATAACATAATTTCAATTCAGAGATTGTGATGCCTCCTGCCTTTCCTTTTGCTTTTGATTGCTTTTGCTATTCTAGGCCTCTTCTGGTTCCATATAAACTTTAGGAATATTTCCTTTAGATCTGTGAGGTATACTGATGGTATTTTAATTGAGATTGCAGTGAATCTCTACAAAAATATAGGGTGCATGGCTATTTTCATAATGTTGGCTCTTCCTATCCATGAATACCAAGATATTCTTTATATCTTTCCATTTTCCTAAAATCCTCTTCAATCTCTTTTCTCAGAGTACTGTAATTTTCACTGTATAGATTTTTTATTTCCTTTGTTAGATTATTCCTAAGTATTTCATTTATTTAGATGCTATTATGCAAGGTGTGGTTTCCCTAATTTCTGTCTTAGCCTGTTTATTCTTTTGCATAGCAATGCTATTGATTTTTGAGTGTTGACTTTGTATACAGCTGCACTACTGAATTTGGTTATTAAATGTGTAAGTCTTTTGGTGGAGATTTTAGGGTCTTCTATGTACAATATCATGTCATCTGCTGATAATCATAATTTAATTTCTTCCTTTCCTATTCTTATTCCTTTCATTTCTCTCCTTTAATTGCTCTGCCTGATATTTCCAGAACTATATTGAATGGGAATTGTGACAGTGGACATACTTGTTTTGTGCCTGATTTTTAAGTGAAACCTTTCAATTTTGTCCATTTTGTATGATGTTGGCCACTGGTTTGTTACAGAAGGTTTTTATCAGAGTGAGGTAAAGACAGTCTATTCCTATTTTCTGTAGGGTTTTTATCAGGAAGGAGTGTTGGACTTTCTCAAAATCTTTTTCTGCATCTATTGAAATGATCATGTGATTTTTGTCTCTGGCTCTATTGATATGGTGTATTACGTTAATTGATTTTTGTATATTGAACCATCCCTGCATTCCTGGGATGAATCTCCCTTGGTCATGGTGTATAATCTTATTGATCATTTGTTGCATTCCTTTTGCTAGTATTTTACTGACAATTTTTACATCTATGTTCATTAGGGAGATTGGTCTACAATTCTTTCTTTTTTTTTTTTTTTTTT
>NW_004955417.1:19419253-19508729 GCF_000276665.1 Chinchilla lanigera
TAGCTGATATTGAGTCATTCAGGATTTTTTATCTTCTTCATTCTGCTTTGGCAACTCATATATATGTAGGAATCTGCCATTTCCTCTGTGTTTTCCATCCTATGAGAATAAAGATTTTCAAAGTAGGTATTGATGATCTTCTAAATTTCTGTAGGATCTATAATGATTTCATCCATTTCATTCCTTATTGCATGAATTTCAGTTTTTTCTTTCTTTTTTTATAAGACTGGTTAGGGATTTATCAATTTTATTTATTTTTTCAAAGAACCAACTCTTTGATTCACTAATTCTTTTTATTGTTTGCTTAGTCTCCATTGCATTAACTTTAGAGAAGGTCCCATGTGCAGCTGAGAAGAATGTGTGTTCTGGTGTTGTTCAGTGGAACACTGTAAAGGTCTACTGAGTCCATTTGTCCACAAGTTGGTATAGTTCTGTTATTTCTTTGCTGATTTTTTGTCTAGTTTATCTATCTCTTTGTGACAATGAGGTGTTAAAGTAGCCTGCTATGATTATATTATTGCTTATTTTATTTTGCATGCCTATTGAAATTTGTCTTATATAGCTGGGTACTTCTGTATTTGGTGCATAAATATCTGTGATTGTTATCTCTTCCTCTTGAAGTTTTCCTCTAACAAGTATGTAGTGATCTTCTTTATCGTCTTTGATCATTCTTGGTTTGAAGATCACATTGTCTGCAAACAAAATAGCTACACCCAGTTTTCTCTGGGTTCCTACTGAATGGAGTATTTTTTCCATCCTTCTATTTTTTAGTCTATGAATTTACTTTAGAGTTAAATGTGTTTCTTGTATAGAGCATATTGTTGAATTTTGATTCTTGATCCACTCTTCCAGTCTGCTTCTTTTGATTGGTGAATTGAGACTGTTTACCTTGATGGCTAAAACTGATGTTGATTGGCTTATCTTTTTCATGTGATTTTCCTGCTGTTGATTCCTCCTTTTTCCTTCTGCTTAATTATTTGCTCTGCTTGGTGGTCCTTATCTGCTGTTCTTGAAATTGTGGTCATTTTTTATCTCTTTATAGAATATCTTTTAGTGCTTTTTATAGGGTTGATTTGAAGCTAATGAATTTCTTCAATTTTTCTTTATCATGTAAATATTTTATTTCTTCATTAATTTTGAAGGACAGTTTTGCAAGGTACATCAATCTGAGTTGAAAGTTATTTCCTTTCAGGACTTGGAATACTTAACTCCAAGTTCTTCTTAACTTGATGGTTTGTGTTTAGAAATCTGTTGTGATTCTAATGGGCTTTCCTCTATAGGTGAACTGTTTCTTTTCTCTAACAGCTTTTAATATTCTATGTGTCTAGGTGTAGATTTATTTTGGTTATGGCTAGTTGGAGTTCTACATGCCTCATTTACTGTATGTCTGGATTCTTTTTCTATGCTTGTGAAGTTTTCCACTATTACTTCTGCAAATATTCTTTTTATGACATTTGTGTTGATGCTTGCTATTTTGTTGACACCTATTAATCTTACACTGATCTTCTTTGTTTTGTCTCCCAGTTGTTGTATTGTTATTTTATGATTCTGTGTTATTTTTAGGAGATCTTTCCTTGCATGATTGTTAGCTGCACTGCTGTCTTCAAGGTCTGAAAGTCTATCTTCAGCTTTGTTCAAGTGGTTCTGACACCTTTCAATGCAATTTTTAGTTTTCTGGATATCTGTTTAAATCTGCTGAATGCATTCTAATTCTTCCTTATATTGTTCATTCTACAGTTCCATCATTTTTCCATGCTCTTCTATTTTCTTCTCTATATCTGCTCTAGGTATGCTGAACAATTCTTTCTTTGTTATTGTCATTTTTTTTTTTTTTACCTGAGAGATTATTTCTGATTTGATGTCTATGGCCTGATGGAGTTGTTTCTTTACTGTAGTTGTTATCATTTCAGAAATTTCAGGTGTATGACTTCCAAGTTCTTTTCACAGTAGAAGGTTTCTTATTTGAAAATAATGAGTATGAGATGTCGGGTGTGAAGGGAATTAATTTAAGATAGAATTGCATATTAAATAGATGAAAAGAGTGTGATTTAGTTTCCTTCTTTTGAGAGAGGAAATTAAAATGATAGAAAAATGAAGTTTGTTTTGAGTTTAATAATATGTTATTGAGAATTGCAACTAATCATAAATTTTTTCCAATAGCAAGTCAAACATTTAAATTAAATTTATATTTAATTCACTATCTTGCAGATTTTATTTATATTAATTCTCCCTCACAGTAACAATTTAAGAAGATCATTGTAATTCCTCATTTTACAAATAAGAAATCTAGCAGAGACCGAACTCACTCAGGCAGTCTACTTTCCTATTGCATGATCATAACCATACTTGAATAAGGTTTTGAAGCATTTCCTCTTCCCTCACATTACAATTTGTATTAAAAATATAAAACAATTTTGATCTATTTCATTTATGTCTTTGGGCCATCCTGTCTCCCAAATGATCTCTATTCCAAGGCATCATTTATTTGTCCAGAGGCTCATTTAAATTCTTCCTCTTCATGTCACTCTTTTTAAGCACCTAGTATCTATTGTGCCAATGTCTTTGTGTCTGTTCTTAAATTGATCTCTCTCTTCCAAATTCTCATTTGCCAGTTGTTTTGTGTGTACCTGAAAGTCTCCCATCAGCGGCGAGCAGCAGCCTCATCATGGTCATCAGTCTAACAAAGTCTTTCATTTTTGAAAAAGGGATTGTTTTACATTGAAATGTTTTGAATTGTAATTGCTTTATGATAATCATTTTAAGCAATTACGAGAGAATGACAAATGTGTGCATTAATAAGATGCACTGTGACAGATTCTAATTCAAAGTAGAAAGCTTGTCCGAGTTGGGTTAAGTTTAAAAGTGGTTAAATCATGACTGAATATCCTCTCATGCTGATAATCTTACTTCTCTAAAAACTACCACCCCTGTTAGAATGATAAGAATGGACAGCAATTTATTAGACTCAGACACTTCAGAGACCTGACATATTTTCAAATGGAGAATGGAACTCAAACATATTATTGAAAAATATAGTGAAATAGGGAACTTATGAAGACAGCTGGATACTAAGCCTCTGAACTCAAATTTATCCCTAGCATACATGACTACTACTGCGTTTCCACAAGGCACTGGGAGCTGATTTTAGTTCAAGTCAATGACAAAATTGTTAAACATCTGCATTTTAAAAAGTTGAAATGTTTAAGAAATGAGTATAATTCAGCTTTGTTGGTCATGCTCGAGATGAAATTGGAATGCAAAAGAGGAGGCTCCCAGGCACGTGCCAGCCATCCCAGTTGCTTAGGAAGCCGAGACAGGAGGAGCATCAGGCTTGAGTAGAGAAGAGGCAAACAGCAGAGCAAGACCCTGTTACCAACAAGCAAGTAAGCAAACAAATGAACAACAAAAGAAGACAGATCGAGAGAATAGTTCAAAATGCCATGATACAGTCTTTGGGGAGAATGCATTGTAGGAATACAGGACTGAGACAACACTGGAAATCCCAGAGTCCTCACGATTTAGTATTACAAATTCCATGACCAATAATTTGGAGCAAGCAACACAGAGCTATCAAATCCTTTTGACATGGGGTATAACATGAAATAATCTTAGTGGGAAATGGAGACAATGAAATGTAAAAATCAGAAACATACAGTGACAAAGGATGCTCAGGGCTTGTATCTGCTTTTATTATAAATAAAATGTAATTTGCTGCTATCATTCAAATAGAGTTTTAAATTGCTACTTCTTTCTGTACACCTGCCTCCATTTTTTTTTCTTGGTGTCTGTTCCTTTCTTATGTCAACCATGTAGCTTTATCAGGACCTGGCAAACATAGACCCTTTCCACCACTATCATTTATCTCAATTCATACGAATAGAGGACTATGTGAATTAGACACATCCAATCATAATAAGACCTCCTTTACTAGTGCCCGGTTCCCATATGGCCCAGTCAGATACTGTTTTAGTTTGTGTTCAGATGTCCTCCCAAAGTCTCATGTGGTGATAGGTGGGGCTTTTCAGAGGTGGCAGCATCTAGAGTGTGTGATGGTGGGATTAAGAGTGTGTGATTACTAAATTAGTCCACTGACTGGCTTGGTGTAGTTCTGGTTAAGATTAAAGGTGCTCTATCCTCAGTGTGAGTGCTTCCCACCCTACACACAGGTAGTCTGAATACAATACAAAAAAGAGAAAAAGAACTGTCACTCACCCTTTATTGCTTGCTGCGTTCTGCCCCTATGGACTGCTTCTTTTCTGTGATGCCCTTCTACCATGCCACCTTGCCTTGGAGCCAGCCAACCATGAACTGAAATCTCTACAAATTGTGAACTGAATAAATCTTTCTTTCTTTAATTTTGGGTATCAGATATTTTGTCTTAGCCACAAGAAACATAACTAAGACACATATATTTCAGGGTTTTATTTTTTTCTTTTCTTTTCTAGTTGGGACAGAGATGCAGTCAACATTTTAGATTTTGAAGATATGCTTATAAATTTCCATTTTCCTAAGATTGTATTCTCTACTGCCAGTTTCTCACATGGAAAAATCCTGATTTCAATATTAGAATTTTGTGACTAAACAGAGAAAAGTCTAGGTGAAAGATGGACTCATGAAAAAGCTTGAATTCAACTTTATGAAGAGCTATGAGAAGTATAATACCTTAGCTTTTCTAAGATTGGAATAGTTGAGCAACAATTTCTGCTTTTACTTTTAAAATCAGTTAGAGTTGGAATTATGTCACATACAATCATAAGAACACTGACTAATGCAAATGATGTTGTACTACATACAGAGGAGGTGTGCTGATGATTCTTTTAAATCATGTTATAAAAACAAATTGTCATACGGTTGTTCCTAAAAGATGAAGAGATAGAAAATATTTAAATATTTAATCATGAAGTGAAAAATGTGCTCTTCCAACTTGAAAAAGAATAAGTGTAGAAGTTGAAATACATGCTATTAAAGCTCTGAATCAGACAATGGATAGATTTGCACTGTGCTTCTTGACAAGCCAAGCATGAAAGCACTTCTCAACCCTAAGGGAAGCAGTTTCTTCTACTGAAATTTCATGTGTGAAAACAAAGAAACTCAGAATATAAGGATACTGCTATACCCTGTACCTTCACCACAGACTTTCCACCACAAGGCAGGCTAAACAGGTTTACACTGTACTTTGTAGCTACTTAGAATGCTTCTGTGGTAGAGGGATATTCCATTTAGGAGGGCTGCATTCCACAGGAGGAAGCAAATGCAATAACCCTCCATTGCACTCACCTTGCATGAATTTAACAATTTCAGCAAGAAATTTGGTCCAAGAATCTCCAATATGTATTTAACCAATGGGAAAGTGGCTGATTATGATTTTTTATTTTATAATTTCATTAGTAAGTCTGATAGCTGGACGTGGTGGCACATGCCTGCAATGCCAACACTTAGGAGGTTGAGGCAAGAGGATCGTTGCAAGTTCAAGATCAGCCTGGGCTACAAAGTGAGCTCAAGGTCAGCCTGAATGGTATAAGGAGAGACTGTCTCAAAAAGACAAAAAAAAAAAAAAAAGTCTGAGCAAAAGTTGCCAAAATTCAAGACCATCTTTTAAAAATTCAAGATGATCTTTCGAAAATTTATGGTTGTGCTCAACCTCATAGTGAGTTCTTTGGAGTCTATAAATATTCATATTTGTAAATTGCTATGGCATATAAATTTCAAAGCTATTCATGTCTTCCATAATGAATGAGTCCTTACCATCGCAGGTGGGTAGTGGATGGCTCCACCAATGATTTTTTTCACATAGAAGGGGCTCTTCATGGCTCAACCTATATCCTGGATCACAACTGAAAGAAACAGTAGATCCAATGGAGAAATCATGACCATAACGAAGCCCATGCACAGGTATGCCAGGGTCCAAGCAAGAATATGTATTTACAGTCACACCTGAGGAACAGAGGGGAAAAGACAGAGAGGAAGTCTAATGAAAGTCAGACTTGGTGAAAATTATTCTTCTTTCTTATTTTTCTTATTTCTTCTAACAATTACAATGGTTTTTACAAATCAATGTACTCAGCTTGATTTTAGAATGTCCAACAATTTAACAAGCCTGCTTTGCAATTTCTTATCAGTAAGGATTAAATTTAGGTCATTCAACACTTAAGAAGTAGATGAAAGGTATGATCATCAATCAAAATCTGTATTATAAATTTTACATAAATATATATCTACAATAATAATCATACTAGTAATTAAAATGTCTGGAATTTATGTTCCAGCAGTGATTCTAAATATTGTGCAAATTTTATTTTTCATTCAATCTTAATAGAATGAAAAAATCAGGAATATTTTGCAATATACAGAAGTATAAATATTATTGTCTTTCTATGTAAAGCACAGTTATATAACTGCTATGGTGGCTACTATGTTTTCCAACAGTCTGTTGTGTAACACTGTGGAATCTCATGATGCTAAGCTTCCTTGCAATTTACAATCCCTAGCTGACATCATTCCATGACAATGTCTTTCCCTTAATGGGACGTGCTTCCCTGACTTTGGCATAATTGACATTTTGAACTACAGTTATGTATCACTGGGTACCCTGTGCATGACAAAATCTTCAGTAACCTCCCAGGCCTCTCCCTGTTGGATATTAATAGTACTTCTTCATCATGACCATCAGAAATGTCTCCAGATAGTGACACATATTTCCTGGGGAATAAAAGTGTTCCTAGTTGAGAACCAGTGGTCTAGGACATTGTGGATACTTATTTTATTCTTCCTTTGTGGGAGTTTTAAACCCTGTCTAACTGCTGCTTTTATGTTATAAAACTATAGTAATTAGCATTTTCAGAATTATATCATTATATTAAAAAATATTCACATACCCAATTTAAAATGAAGATAAACAATCTACTACAAAATAGAAACTTAATTTTGAAGAAGTGAAAAGCATGAGTGTATAAACATAAATTTCACTTAAATGATTTTGTTTTTAATGAGAAACTAAAATACAATGGACACATCTCCATCTATAACCATTTTCATCTGCTAGATTTCTCTTCTCAATGTGCTCATTATTCTGCTAGGTGTCCAAGTCAGTGAAGCCTTCACTCATCGTTGCCCTCTCAATTTCTTTTCCCCACAGATTTATCTGAAATCACCCTCAGTGAAAATCCCAATGTCTTTTTTCTTTACTTCTCTTACCATATTCTGGTTTCATGACTTCAAGTGTATGAAAGAATAACATGTAATTTCTCTTTCACAGAGATGTTTCACCTCCAACTTATTTTATAGAAAATTTTACATATTTATTATTGTAATATTTCATTTCACTGTTTTTATACCGAATGCTACTGGAATCAGATTTAAAAATATCATCCTGCCATTCAAGATTTTAAAATTAAATCCTATGTTTGTAATTTCCATTATCTTCTTCTGATGGTTACATTTCATACCACACAGGTGTCTCCTCACCAGTTTATGCTTTCCATCTCTTTCAGAAATACGTTCACTTGTCTGCTTAATGTTTACAATCATTTACAATCTTCTCCATCTTCAACAGAGTACCATAAATTTCTTTCCTTCCAGTCTAGATCTTCCTGCAGTGAGCCAGCTCAATGTCACCTTTCTTTCTCCCAAACTTTAACACTACTGAAATCTTATGAAATCATAGAAATGAGGGCACCCAAAATGGTACAGTGTAAATTATGGTTGAATTTAATTATGGCTACTTTAATTTATTCTATTTGTTTCTTCACTTGACAAATGAAATAAAGTCATGCATTTCTTTTATGACTCTCACCATGCTGTGTAAATATAGGAGTCAAGGACTAAGTTTAAGGAAATATTGCACAGTTTATTTGTTTATACACAAATAATCCAACATAAATTCACAACAATGGAAATGTTACTAAATGGAGAAAATATAAAAGATCATGGGGAATAAATATCAGTATTTATTATCAAATAATCATAAAAATTACAATGTAACTGGTAAAGTGGTTTTAACATTCTTACATTTGGACAATATACATAATTTTCAGAAGCTCATATTGCATTAAATAAGTGAGACTAACATTTTCCTATTTTTTATTTTAAATTACTTGATTTTTCAAAAGAGTAGAATCTCAAAAATACTTTTTTGCTAATTTATTGTATATAATACAAGTATGAGAAAAATTTAAACTACAATTTATTTTAGTTTCTCTACAACTATCCATACTAGATATAACAAGTGGCATTTAAATTGCACATTCTTTTAAATATATGGTATTTTCATAAATAAAAAAGAACTATCAATAAATGCACATATATATTTATGCACACACATATTTATCAATGAATGCACATATAATATGCTTTTGGAGATGACGTAACTGTCTCTAATTTTGTTTTCTTTCCATTTGTAATTATAAAGTACTTCTTAATATTTAAATATCCAAGAAGACTTTATACAGCTTTCCATGATATCCATGAAAGGTTGCTTTCAGGACTTCTATGGATTTATACTTGTATTTCAATCAATACACTATAATAAACAGAAGTGAATTTTCTTGAAGGAAACAACTACACTGAAACAAAATGAGGACTATGGTCCTAAAGTATACTCTCATCGTTATTTAATGTGTTTCAAAAATCATTAATCTTCCTATGTAATGGTATACTTTTTCAACCTCCCTGTTTTGACAGAAAGATAAGTATGAGCTAGAGTGGTTTTGGAAGACGTCCTTTCCATGGGATTTTGTTCCATTGAGGAAACCAAATGTTTTAAATAAGTTTGGGTTTTAAAACCACAAATTACTGCGTGCCAAATATATTTTTAAAGTTTCACAAACAACCAGCTACTTCTGAGCTTTGGGAATAGTTCATGCAAAAAAGGATAAACTAGTAACATCAGCTAGCAAAATTTATTCATACAGTGACAATCAGAAATGGTCCTGTTTATTTGCTAATGACAAAGGATTGTGAGGCTGAAGAATATCTCCCAATGGTAATAAACTACCAGACTAACAGAATAAAAATAAGAGAAAGTAATTTCCTATAAACTGATTAAAATAGAAATTTCCTGCCTAATGCCAGATTTAACCAGCCAATATCCAGTATGTGTCACTTTCCCCGTTACTTCCCTTAGTTTTCAGCTGTTGCTCTGTCTTCTATGGCCCTAGCCCTCACTACCAAGTTAGCCTGTGCTGCTAATGACACAGAAGTGACACTCATGCTGACAGAAGGAGTGCGTTGGATGTGCATTTGCCAATTTTATTACTCATTTGTTCAGTTTTTACATAAATAATAAAATAGCATCTTTTATTGAGAACTTAGTGCATATTAACTGTTTTACTGCACTTTGCATAACATGCTTTCATTTAGTCCTTAAAATAGGTCTGTGTCTGACAGGGGATCAAATCATACCTTGGGCTGAGTACGATTGTATGTGGTTTAGTGTGCATAGGAAATATTGACTAAAAATTTAAGGTAATTGTATGTTGGAACCCATTAATTGCTAGAAGGAATGACTTTTAAAATAGACTTTTAAAACAACTACTCTGTCTTTAAGAACAATTTAAAGTAAAGAATTCAATTAAAGCCCTTTAATTCATTTTAATTTTCAAGTCTGTGAGAATCCTCTTGGTGTATTTTATGATAATGTTGCGATAATATATTTCTATGTCATAAAGTTTGAGTGAAAAGAAAGTAAATATAAATAGAATTGTGCATAAGAAAATTAAAATGCAACAAGCACCAAATACATACTGACTGGTTTTTTAAAAAAATGATAAATTCATTGACATCTACTAAACAAAGATGACCAACAATAAATGTAAAGCTATTAAATTTTAAATGCAGAAATCTTTCTTGAGCGTGTAAGTCTCACAATGGACTTAATGGAAAAATTAAATAAATAATATTTACATGTGAAGTAAAGATATTTCTGAATCCCGTCTTATGTACTCTCTTAAGCTGATAGATCTATTTACCCAAACTATTTCATGTAGATAAGTTCCAATGCATTTTTTGGTAAAAATGTGTGCACATGTGTGATTTTGTATATATATAATACACTGTATATACAGAAATATATCATATGTAGTACAGCTATAAGTATATAAATATGTAAGAAATTTATAAATAAAAAGGCATACTCATGTAAATTATTACTATAATTTTTAATATTCAAAATATTTAAGCCTTTTTAAATCAAACAAATAGTTTTTAGATGGAGTTATAATGAACTGATTTCAATACTATGAATCATACCTTGTTTTACTATAGTCTTTGGAAGCTATGTTAATCATATTTATAAATCTATATATTTTATTTCCAATGTTAATATAACTTTTATTCTAAAATAAAATGTGTTATTAAAGTAAAATGTGTGCAAGTCATGCACAATATGAAAGAGTAATTGATATATAAAGTCATACTAAAATGATTGCTCACATCCCTAACATCTGCTTTTTAAAACTGTAATCAGGTAACTACGACATGTACTCATTTTTAAAGAATTATTTGTTACTCCTAAAATTTCCTTAATGTTTCCTTTTATAATAATATCAGATAGAGGTTGTTAGTAAATGGAAAAATTTTCTAAAGCACTTATTTTTAAAGCATTAGCACCCTTATAGATCAAAGAAAGCTTTGATTTAAAAATAAATAAATAAATGAAGCTAGTAGGTTTTTTGTTACACAATGATAATACAAAAGGTAGGACCAACCAAATGGATAAGTCAGAAAATATTTTTCAGTGACTTACTTTCATAATGAATCTTAAAACCATTATTGGAACGGCTGTTGTCTGTTGTAAACAGGAGGTATATAAAATTACTGCTGCTAAATAGAAACTGGGGCACTTGCGTGCCATTGTAAGATCCAAGCAAGGGTGACAGAAGATTTGGCCCATCATGAACTTCCAAAACATCATAGTTTAATTCAGTCTGGAACCTGTGATTAAGAGACATATGTTAAGAGGCATTTATTACAATAATACCATATAGGAAAGTAATGTTTTAATTAATGTTTAACTTAATATTAATTTTATGATATGTATAATTCTCTTCAGCTTGTCTAGTATGTAAGATATCATTTTATGAGCCTGTCATTTGTAAATGCTACAGATACAGATCCTTATTCTTACGGAAACTTACCACTAAAAAGTTATATGTATGTACTTGCTCATTAGTAAAATATCATTCAAATATGATGGGTTATTAGCAGAAAAGAAATGGTCTAGTCATCAACTAAAGATATTTGTGGATACATGTGTTTTTTTCCATAGCTTAGTTACCAAATTATAGGAAATCAATTTTGGATATTTCCTAATAAACCATGTATTTTCACACATATAAAACTAATCTTCCAGTATATTTTCAATATGTTATCTCTCTAGTTATCTCCAGGACTCTTTGAAAAAATAATTTATAGTTTGAAATATGCACTAATTTTCAGATAATCCTTTTTATTTTCATGACCATCCATTTTTTCCAGGCCCGATCCAAGGTTAAGCCACAGGGCTGGGGATACAGCTGAGTGATAAAATCACTGTACTTGCCTAGCATGTGTGAAGTGGTGGGTTCAGTATCCCACCACTTTGAAAAAGGTTCAGATGTATGAAGATACAGTGTCATAATTCAATACATGCATACAGAGTGCTATGATCAAATCAGGGTAGTTACTTGGATCATGTCAGACATTTTTTAAAAAATTAAGCCACTTAGTCCTCAAAACAAAACAAAAGATAAAAAACTCAAACTGGGTCAAAACAAATGCCTGCAACTAACTGATTGGGTACAAAATTCAGAAACTCTTATATTAATCTCTGATACAATTATAAACATGGCATGTGAATAGTCAAACTTAAGTATAATTTAATACAGTTTAAGAAATAACAATTGACCAGGTGTGGTGGCACAGTCCTATAATACCAGCTACTCAGAAAGCTGAAGTAGGAGGATGACAATTTCAAGCCCAGAATGGGCAAATCATTGAAATATAAGCTCAAAATAAAACATGAAGAAGAACCAAGGCTGTAGCTCAGTGGTATAGTGCTTGGCTAACAGGTTTGAGGCCCTGAGTTCAAATCCCAATAGCACTGAAAGAAAAAATATCATTGAAATATTTTTCAACTTCTGTCATTGTTGCATTCTTTTCAGCAGTATGCTTAGTATAATATATGAATACTACACATTTATCTTCTAATTTTATAACTTGGAATACATTGTGTCTTTCTAAAAGAAAATCTATAAGCCTACAGTTTAGATAAGGAAAGCTGTAAGAACACACTAAGCCCTTTCAATGATCAGGTCCTTGCATCATGAATATACTATTTGGTTGCTCGGTACTGAATTTATTGTGAATACTGAAACTGGAATTTCACTTTGCTAGCTAGTCACCTGACAACAGCTTAATTAAAATGCACAGAGGAGTCAGGGATTACTTTGAACTGAACCATAAAGAGACTTAATTCTTAATAGAATAGCAACATTAATTGGTGACACAGAGAACATTGCTCGGTAGCAGTGAATCTTTAAAAAGAAAATCATCATATATTTTTCTCTGTGGAGCCACAAAATACCACACTAAATGGGACAAGGTTACACAATAAATTGAATATCTTTCATTTGTGTATTAGAATAGTTGTGTAAATTTCTCATGAGTTGCTTTAATGTAATATTCATTTACAACAATTTATTGCTTGGAATCAACAAACAGTATAGAACTATCAGATGATTTTAAGAAATGAAATTGGACCTAATAACTTCAAACATTAAAATATTCTCTGAAGTCTGATATCAAGATTTTGGACAGAGAGATAAAGATGGAAAAAGGAACAGATAGATGTGTTTCAGATAATGATGGTAAAATGAGTATCATTTTATTTAGACTTAGGAGCTGTTAAATAGTAAGATGATTTGGGAACTATGAGAATAAGCAAAACTAAAACTTCCTTTGCTGACTGGAGAATAAGACTTGTTAAATATTTGGATAATAAAGAACAGGTAAGAAATTTTTTAAAAAAACGTATTTGTTGGAAGAGTTCACTGATTTATTCTGCTTGAGATAATCTCAAAGAGACTACTGAGAACTAATATATTTATAAATATTTGTAGTTTTTTGTAGGAAGAAAATTAGTTGCTTTTTTTGGTTTTTATTTTTTTAACTAGTACGTGCTAAGTACTTATAAATATTATCTTATTTCCTTAAGATAATCTTTGGAGAAAATAAAGTCTCAAGGCATTATAAGATCAGTACAAAAAAAGTCGTAGACATAGAGATGGCTTTTCATATCACAAATCTAATGGATAAATGCATGTATTTTATAATTTGATGGAATGTGTTGCTCTTCCTTTTGCTATGGATTTACTCCAAATGCATGATGGCTAGGTTAGATGTGGGTTATCGTCAAGGGAAAGATTTTCTGAAAAAGCACATGGGATGTTAACAGCACTTAATCAAGCAAAATTTCACATCCTTAAAGAATTTTAAGAAAAGAAGAAATGAATGAAGATATTTAAATACATATTTTTTTCCTTCATACATCTCCAAATCAAGGCCTTTATCGGCATTTGTGTGTATATGAGGGAAAATTAAATTAGAGAATTCCCCAAAAAGAACATTTCAATTTAGGATTTAAGATTTGGAATTTTATTTTATATATGTAAAGTACAATTCAAAGGAAACATATTCATAAAGGTATGCTTAATTTACTCTTAAATGCTGACTATACTACTGATGAAGTCTTAAGGCATTCTAATTTCTGATTTTTCTAGTGTTAGGGATAATTAATGAGCAGGTTTTTAAATGATTGGTATCTAGGAGGTGAAGGACCTATGAGAAGTGTAATTTACTTGAGTGTGTAATTCTGGGATTAAGAAATGAAGTCCAGCTGAGAAGTCCCTGATTGGTGATGTTCAAGGGGAGAAGCCAAAATCTTTGGACCTGGGAATCATTCTTCAGCTCATGAATGTTCTGGTTCACTTACAGGACTGATGATTGCTACCATGCACAAACTCTAGCAGTGAAAATTCCTTTTCAATTTCTTACTTGTAGCTTAATTTAAAGATTTGTGCTATAGTAAGCAGATAAAAGCATAGGATTGGCAGAGTAAAACTTTCTAAGTAACTATATGTAGAGAAAATAAATTAGGTGGGTTTTTTTTGTCTAACTAGTGTTATATCTTATAAAGGTGACAGGAGAGATTTCACTAGAAAGCAGACTTCGGAATGATCTAAATCATAACATACATGCTGTTGCTTATATGATTCACCTGGGACAATTCTAAAGGTATTTGCATAGAGAGGTAAACAAAAAGAGACTCATGTTGACTGGTCTGTTAGGAAGGACAGAGAACATTTTCAAGAATTTTGGACAGAGAAAATAATGCTTTCAAGTGTAAGTCCAAAAGAAAACTCAAAGTGTGCACACTCTGAATTGCAGCCTTTGCTGTGCAATCAAACTGCTCCTCAAATGAGCAACTCTAAATAATCTACTTTGGGTTGAAAGATATAAGGTGTTTATTTATGTAAGAATGATTAATTATTTCCATTAGTAAGCCCCGGGATGCTTTTGAACATAATAATGCACTTTGTGCTTATGTCACTTCAACTAATTTCCTAGTAGTAAGTTTTTTGGTTTATTTAGTATTTTTTATGAAGAAAATGTCATTTTAAAGTGGTTACAGTTTCATTCAGCCAGACAGAGGCGAAAGGGTGAATTCTTCAAAGGCGAACACTGCTGTGTGATTTAGGGAGAACAGTCTTAATTGGCATGTTCAGAAAGAAAGACAAGATACACTCTCACATCCCAATATCACCTAACTGGATAATCACAGAAACAGAGTTTCATTGCTCTGCATGATAAAGTAACAGGTATTTTGAGATTTAGTCTGTTTAGTACTGGAGGGGGGCACTATAAAATGGGAAGATAAAGGTTGAGGATTCTGGAGGAAAGAGGAGTTAAAGATAGAAAAGTATCGGGATGAGAAATTGAGAAGGCAGTTTAGGATAGTGAGGGTTTTCTCAATCTTAAATTAGTCTGAATTGTGAAATAATTCTCTTCGTTGTCACCCAGTTTCACAGTTTTTGAGGATGAAGGAAAGTGTTACAAATAAGGAGCCCAGTAATGTTGAGAGAATAGCAGCCCCAGTCTCTCATAGTGGATGATCGTGGGAGAAGAAAGCAAAAGCACTCAGGCAAACATAACACCACATCTTTAGAAATTCACTGAAAATTAGAAAAAACTAGAATTTCCTGTGTGTGTGGAGTAGGACTCCAGCCTTTTTACCTGGATATTGAACAATTATGGCTAGTGAGAGGTGAGTGACAGCTTTGTATCTAGATGTCCCCACAAAGCGCCACACGCTAATAGGTGGGGCTTTTCAGTGGTGGCTGGATCTAGGGTGTGTGGAGATGGACTCGGATGTGTGAACACTAACTTAGTCCACTGATTGTTCTGGGTGGGAAAAATGGGAAGGCCCACCCTGGGTGTGTATAGCACTAAAAAATAGGCTTGTAGCCTGGACTGGATAAAAGTCTAGAAGTCTCATTGCTTGCTGCCTCCTGCCTGCTCTGCCACGGACTGTTTTTCTTCTACCATGCCACCTGCCCTGGAGTCAGCTGACTGTAGACTGAAACCTCTACAAACTGTGAACTAAAATAAACCTCTCCTCTTTAACTTGTGGGGTCAGGCATTTTGTCCCAGTAATGAGAAAAGTAACTAAGACAGTTGTTATGAGCTATGGAAACATAATAAAATGTGAAACTTTCAATTTCTTGATATAAAACAAGGCTAAGCATAACAGAAAATACTAAAATCAAGTATTTGACATATCTAATATGTGTGTTCATTTAAAAGAAAAGTATTATAGAGTGACAAATATGTTTAATCTTCAAATGCAATGATCTAAATTTAAAATATAAGAAGCATCATCTAAATCTCTGTCCTTTGGCCCAAATTAATATAAGTTTTAAAAAATTACTCAACAATATAATCAGTAATATCATGGTATAGTGTGGATTTTAAACTAAATGCAATTTTCCATAATAAAGTAAGGTTATTTAATTTGGGCTCCTCATTTATAGAATAATAATATTTGATAATCAATAAATAAGATGCTTTTCAAATTAGGTATGGTAGCATATGCCTGTAATCCTAGTCCTCAGAATCCAGAGGTAGAAAGATTGCTGAGCTCAAGGCTAGCCTGGACTACATAGTGAGTTTAAGAGCAGTAGGTAAGTCTGAACTATACAGTGAGACACTGGTTTTAAAAAGAAAGAGGGAGACAGACCAGAGAAACAGACAGAGAGACAGAAGGAGACAGAGGGAGACAGAGAGAGTGATAGAGAGATAGAGACAGAGAAAGACAGACACAGACAGAGAAAGAAGAAATTACTACAGAAATGTAAGCCTTGTCAACTACTAAACAGAGAATATGGTTTTAACATAAAATAGACCTTGTCAAATTATTCTAAAAAAAACAAATAGTTCAAAGTTATGGCCAAATTGTGTCTCACAAAATTCACATGTTCAAAATTTAATCCCCAGTACTTCTGAGTCTGACTATGTGAAAAGAGCCTTTAGAGTGATCATTAAGATAAGCCTTGCTTGTGCTGACAATTATCATTCCAGCCCATTGGGAGACTAAGGCAGGAAGGGTACAACCCCAAACCAAACATGGGCAATGTAGTGTCTAAAAATACAAAAGAGTGGGAGGTAGCTCAGTGTGAGAGCCCTGGGTTCTATTCCCCGTACCACAGAATAAACAAAAAAAGATAATTAAGGAGATGATATTAGGGTGTAAATGTAGAGAGCATCCCATATGAAGGTTAATAGAGACAATATCTATCTAGAAGCCAGAAAAAACAATCTTTTGGTCAGTTTGATCTCAGACTTCTGGAATTCAAGATTGTTAGGTTTTTAGGCACAGATAAAAATAGAGCAAAGTGAAAAATGTCTTTATTGGGAGTACAGAGAAGACCAGAGCAGAAAGGAGTGACGTGGAGTTTCTGGGGGCCTGGCCAGGGGAACAGTAGCTATATAGGATCAGGGTGAGGGTGGTTTTGGAGGCTTGGTTTGCATGATATGGCAGATAGTCATTGGAGCAATATGTCGGTAGTGATTGGATAACTTGGGGTGATATGGTGGTTAGTGATTGGGCCATTTGGAGTGATAGGGCAGTAAGAGATTGGGCCATGTGTGTTGGGAGGAGGGAAACAGGATGTTGTGGAGGGAGGAAGTAATTTGACCAGGAAGGTGGGGCCTGCCACATGGTCTCAACAGAGGGCACCATGTTGGTTTTGCTGCCATGATGACTAGGCAGATTTTTTAGAAAGGCAAAGAATCCATCAGAGACTATGAGAACTAAATATCTGTTGGGTAAGCCACATTTTTTGTTATTTTCATATGGCGGTCACAGCAAATGAATTGTCAGAGGAAGGTTGTGTCGGTCACAGTAATGTAGCATGATCCCATAAGAAATGTTGAATACTTTCAACTGTTTGAAACAGTCTTTCATTTTTTTCACATGGAAATTTTAACACTAGCCTGGATAAATCAAATCAATGAAGGTTTTTCCAGTTAGTTTGGTGAAATTCAATCATTAAGCTATAATAAAAAGACTTTGCTATGTTTATAACTCTATCAAGTGGATGAATTACTTTTAAAAGATTCTTTATTTGATTTTTTAAGAAAGAGGTTGGGAAATGGGGGAAGACAATACTGCAATTGCAAAATTAATGATTTTTTAATATAAGCCAGTAACAGGGCAGAAGTTTCATTCTTTTGATTTTTGGAATATTCAATGTTATGGTCTTCCATGGTATAGATTATTTGATCACTAATGCTTTTCCCAAATGAAAAATGATTTCAGTTGTTCAAACATTAATCTATACTGAAGACTTGGAAGATTTTCAGGACTTGTAAGTGTAGTCACATGGACTGTGTGCATAAACATCTTAAGCTGCAATACAATATCCATTCAAATGTGTTTGCAGCACCTTTGCCTCTTGAAATCTAGTACAGCACAATTCACAGCCCCTTCAAAATACAGGACAACTAAACTCATTAAGTTAAAGGTCACATGTTCATATCTCAGTGCTGTGCATATACATAAAGCAAAAAGGTCAGCCTTGCATATTTCAATAGTATGAATACAGCATTAGACAAATAGAAAATTAACTTGAAAACAGGCTAAAAGGTTAAAAGGGGGCAAGCAGTCTGAAGCATTCAAAGCACAATTGACTATTACGGTAAAATTATACATTGATTTGTTAGAGGAAACAGAGAATGTCAACTGCTCTTTTATGTAATCTTTTCTTGAAAAGCTATAAAAAATATTTGCAGAGACCTTTCAAATGTAATTTTGATAGAGTGTCCAGGTTCAGCTTCAATCACCCACTCACAGTTGAGAGAGTCTTTGTAGTATCCTGGCCATCCTGGGGAAAGAATCACTCCACTTGGAGCTGAGAAATGGCCACCACAGGGAGCTGAAAAATAAAATACAGAGAACAAGTAGAAATAAACCTTTTAGAATAACTTTGCACAATTATATTTAGTATCAAATTTGTAGATGAATTTCTGCATGTACTTATGATATGTAAGTTAATATTATTTTAGAAAGTAAAGGTATATCTTCACTTCTATTTTTGATGATTATATCCTTCAAAAAAGTAATTTACTTTTTTAAATATGATAGCTGCACTTAGCATGTCAGGTAGTAAATTGATTGTCCTCAAGTATCTGAATAATTTCTGTAAAATATATGCTTGTGTCTCTTTTAAAAGATGGAAATCATTATTGGCAGTGGTAGAAAATGTCTGCAATACCAGTGTTTTCAGTGGCTATGGTGAGAGCACCACGAGGTTGGAGTCATCTTTGGCAATTTATGCAGACCCTGTCTTTAAATAAAATTAAAAATGGCTGGTATTTACTGGGTAGTCCCTTAATAAAACTTAACTTTATTTCCCAGAAGCTTACAAAAGTCGATATTTCATGAGGGTTATTTAATATTTCTATTAATGATAACTCATAATTATGTTTTTGTAGAGTTTTTATATATTTCAAAAATAAAATTATGTGCATAAGAGTCACATAAACTTTTTTTTTTAAAAAGAGCTAAGTATTTTAGTAACAGAAAGGCCTAAAATATGGAGTATTTCTGACATAAATATTTATTATATCATCAACTCGTATTGTTCTAGGAAAGCATTTGTGCATTCAGTCTAATCACCATTAAATAAACTAATTAGCCAATTGCAAGTTAGGAATACCAATACTTTGGTAGGCTGAGGCAGGAGGATTACAAGTTTAAAGCCAGCCTGGGCAACTTGGTGAAATTGTCTCAAAAACAAAATTTTTTTTTTAAAGGACTGGGTATGTGGCCCTGTGCAAAGGCCCTGAGTACAATCCCCAGAAATATATATATATATAAAGTAATAGCTGGGTAATGAACCATAAAAGATTAGAGCAGACTGCAGAGGGTGAGCAACACTGGAGAGACTTAGAGATCAACTAAAACACAGGTAACTGGATGAAGGAACAGGACATACATCCTGAGGTAACAAATAATTCTGAAGAAACTTGTAGATCAAACAAAACATACCCATGGAGTTTCGGAAGGAAAGCAGTCAGACAAAGGTGCATCTGCGCACGACAGAGGAAGCGCCACTTTGAGAAAATGCCAAATAGCTGGGGGGGTCCAAAAAGTGCTGAAGAGTCAAGCTACTTGGGATAGACTTGGGGCATACGGCCCCTGCCTCATCGTCCCTCCTCCAAACAGAAGACGACACAGCCTGACAGCATTTTTTGCTGAAACACAGCAGGCATGAGTGACCAGGGAGCTGCTACCATGCCCAACCTCCCATTTATTCTCAGACTTCGAGCAAATGAACAAGCAACTACTGCTTGTGTCAAGAGTCTTCAATATTGGACTCTGAGCATATCTGGGTCACAGTTGGGAGACTGCAGTTTATCCCATGCAAACTGGGACACTCTTTCAGCACATGGAGCTAACGCTGGTCTCATTTGAATCTGTACTTAGCACCAGGCTCCCTTGAGCCTGTCCTGAGTTCTCAGTACCCTGTTCCAACCCTAGACCTGCCAAAGTCTCTGCCTGACATCTAACACCAGTACCCCAGGCAACAGGGGTTAAGTGGGTGTTCCAAGAACCTTGGGCATAGCATCTCCACCCTGCTTTCAGACAGGGTCCCAGACACAGTCCCTGCCTAACACAATAAGCCAGTCCTCAGTCTGGTTAAGCAGCAAGGATTAATGTCTGACTATTCTTCCTTATACACCAGACCAAAGGGTACCATCTGGTGCTCTGCACGCTTACTGGTCTTGTAGAGATCTGCCAAAGTTAGTCCTGGGCAGATTTGTTTCTCCTTTGAGCAACCATAAGTCTGAGACTGAGGGCTGAGAGCCCACAGGGGCTTGCATATACCAGGAGCCTGTCCCAGTGAAACAGGAAAATCCATTGGGTAACCAGGATTGATTGCCAACAAGAAGTTATCCACAACAGGAGCCTCGAAACAAGGCTCCACACCTTCCTGGCCCAGTTACCCAGCTTGAACAGCTGGAACAAATGAAGCTAGGGAAAATGGCTCCCTTGGACTGAGTAACCACCGTACAAACTCGCAGAGTATAAAGAGGGGCAAAGAAGAATGTGACTAGTAAGGGTCAAGACTACGGACCTGGGAAGGAAACACCTGGAAATATATAAGAACTCTCTTACCCTTTCTCTTTCCCATTATTAATATATTTTTTATTTTTCACGTTTTTTTCTTTTGGCAGAAGCTGGAGTTTACTCATTTTCTTGTGCCTCCCATTTAAATAGTACTTTAATTTATTTGTTTGAATAGGCCACCCTTTTACTCTCTCCTCATCCTTTTCTCACTTCTTTCTTTCAACTAAGTCCCTTGGTACCATTTTTTATTTTCTTTTCCTCTAGTTTCATCTCCAATCAGTATTATTTAACCTTCTACTAGCAGGTTATCTCTGTTACTGTTGTCTAATACCACTAACTTCCTTTGACTCCTTAACAGGACCTCCTGCATCAATCTTAGCACATTCTTTATCATTGCTTTTTAATTCATTATCTCTTTACTCTTTTTTCATCATACTTTCACACCCATTCCACTTGCTCTTAAGAATCAATAGGTAGTTGACAATATCTTACTATGGATGAATACTACTATATGGTGAAAAGGGGAGAATTTCTCTATTGAGGGGAAATTTACTGTATATAATTTTCTGACATCTTAGACTTTCATGTATAATTATAAAATCTTGTACCTAAGGTTAAAGATAATGAAGTATTTGGTCTTACACTTTGCTATTTTCTAGTTTGTGTTTCATACCATAGATATTACTGTTTGTACCTAGTTATCCAAGGCAGCATAGCTGTTGTGATCAACTACTCATCCTTCTATGACAATACTTAAATTTTTTGGGGGCAATAAACAATAAGAAGTAGGTGCTAGGCCAAATAAGCTGCCACCTTTTGTCCCTAAAAAACAGAAGAGGTAGGATCCTGGGACAGACTCAGAGGCCAAAAGCCAGCTACATGTAAGACAGCTTTGAAAAGTAGTCATTAATTTAAAAAGTCTTGATACTGGTAATAAATTTATGTACCTTAAGCAACTTGTAAACCTCAACAGAGAAAACAAATTAAAAAAAATACAAAATAAGAAAACACAGAACTAAGATCAATCCAAAACATCCTATTCACCTAAATCAAGACCAAAGGGCACTGAGGTAGAAGAAATCGAAAGCCTCCTACTCTAATTTTATGATATGGCAGAAGAAGTAACAAATCAGTTGAATAAATTCTTAGAAAAACAAATCAGAAATAATCACAGAGGTAACTACAGAGATGATCACTATAATGAAGGAAATGATTGGTGAATTTACAGTAGGTACAGATAAAAAACTAGAACAGCTTGGGGAAACCATGAATACCCAACATAGAAAAGAACTAGATGCTATAAAACAGATATCCAAGAGATTAAAAGTTCTATTGAAAGCATACCCACCACAATCAACCAATATAAAGACAGAATTTCAGATCTAGAAGCCAGGTTGTAGTTTGTGATCATCAAATGAAATACTTAAAAAGAGGAAGAGACCATGAAAAATCAATCCAATAGCTGCTAGATGATGCAAAGAAGAATACTATACGATTAAATGGAATCAAGGAAAAATCAGAAGGCAACACAAAGGACATAAAAAACCTTCCCACAGAAGTAATTCTTTTCCCAACTATGGGAAAAGAACTTGACATACAAATAAGTGATGCACATAGAATACCAAATAACTATGATCTGGCAAAAAATAACAACAACAAAGAAACACCAAGGCATATAATAGTCAAGATTCCAGAAACCCAACAAAAGAGAGGAATATTAGAAGCTATTAGAGAAAAGAAACAAATCACCTATGCAGGGAAACTCCTCAGAATCACAGCAGACTTCTCAACACAAACTATTTAGTGAAGGAGAGCTGGGAATGAAGTATTTCAAGCACTAATATAAAGCAAATTCCAACCTAGATCACTGTATTCTGCAAAAATGTCTTTCAAATTTGACAGAGAAATGACATATTTTCATGATAAAGAGCCAGTAATGCAATTGATGACCAACAAACCAGCACCCCAAAAAGTTGTGAAAGATTCTCTAGAAAGAGACAATAAAGACACCAATTCTAATGATATGAATAGTATGAATCCAGCAGGTAAGGCAAGCAATTAAACAGAGGGGAAAAAGAGAGAACCAACAATAGGAAAATAAAATGATAAGTCAATACGTATCACTTATAACCACAAATGTGAATGGGCTCAATTCACAAATCAAAAGAAACAGGTTGACAAAATGGATCAAGAAACAAGATTCAGCAATATGCTGCCTAAAAGCAACACATTTACTTCAAAAAAAATTTATAAACTGAAAGTTAATGAGTGGAAAACATTGCTCCATGTGAGAGGAACTCAGAATAAAGCAATGGTAGCTATTCAATTTGCAGAAAAAGTGGATTTCAAGCAAGACTGATCAGAAGAGACAAACACCACTATATATTTGTTAAGGGAACAATCCAAGAGCAAGATATAACAATCATAAATATATATACACCAAATATTGATGTACCCAACTATGTAAAATGAACACTAATGGATATGAAAAGATTAAATGAACACTAATACAGTTATAGTAGTGAAATTCAATACTCCACCATCATGAAAAGATATATCAAGTAGACAAAAAAAAAATAAACAAATACAATTAAAACTTTGAACAAATGGACTAGCACATATTTACAGAATATTCCACCCAGCAACAGCAAAATACATATTCTTAACAGGAGCACATAGGACTTTCTCCAAATCAGACAACATACTATCTCAGAGAAGATGCCTAAGTAAATACAAAGGAACTGAAAGTATCCCATGCATATTATCATATTGTAGTGCAATGAAATTGAAAATAAATGACAAAAGAAACCACAGAAACTACATAAACACATGGAAATTAAATAATATGCCAATGAGTTAAAGATGAAATTAAAGAAAAAAATAGTTTCTGAAAATGAAAACTAATACAACATTTTGGAACTTATGGGATGCAATGAGAGCAGCCTTATGAGGGAAATTTAAAGCAGTGAACTCCCGCATCAGGATAGCAGAGTGAGCTCAAGTAAATAACCTAATATTGAAGTTTAAGCTTCTAGAAAAAAGGAGGCCAAGTTACACTCAAAGTGTATACAAGGAAGAAACTATAAAGATAAGAGCAAAAATTAATATAATTGAGACTAAGGAAACAATAAAATGAATCAATGAATCAAAGAGTTGGTTCTTTGAAAGAATCAATAATGTAGACAAAGTCTTAGCCAACCGCATCAAAAAAAGAAAGACCCAAATCCACAAAATTAGTAGGAAAATGGGGAACTCACAACAGATTCTGCAGAAATCCAGATCATCAATACCTACTTGTGAAACCTATTCTCTAATAAGCTGAAAAACTCAGAAAAAATGGATAGATTCCTAGATAGGTATGAATATGAAAACTGAATCAATCAGATATAAAATTTCTACAAAACCAGTATCAATCAATGAAACTGAAGAAGTAATTTAAAAACTACCAACACAGAAAAGCTAAGGTCCTGATGGATTCACTGTTGACTTCTGTTAGAACTTTAGAGATCTAATGCCACTGCTCCTCAAACTCTTTAATTAAATTGAAAAGGAAGCAATACTCCCAAACTCATACCTGGAAGCAAGCAATATCTTGATACCAGAACCAGAAAAGGACTTAACCACAGAAAGAAAACTACAAGACAGTTTCTTTAATGAACACAGATACAAAAATGCTCAAAATGATACCGACAAACAGACTTAAGCGAACAATCAAGAAGATTATACATCATGACCAAGTAGGATTCATCTCAGGGATATAGAGTTGGTTCAACATGCACAAATCAATAAATGTAATACACCACATCAACAGAACCAAGGACAAAACCATGTGATCATCTCAGTAGCTGTAGAAAATAGCATTGGACAAAGTCAACACCCATTTGTGATTTAAGAAATGATCCTAAAGATAAATGGAATAGATGGTCTTTATTTCAATCTGATAAAGCCATCTATGACAAACCAACTGCCAGCATCATATTAAATGGTCAAAACTCAAAAGATTTCACTCTAAAATCAAGAACAAGACTGTTACAACTCCTATTCAATATAACATTATGGAAACATTACCCAGAGGAATTAGACAAGGGAAAGAAATGAAAGTAAAATAGATAGGAAAGAAAAAAGTTAAATTATTATTTGCTGATGGTCTGATACTCTATATAGAAGACCCCCAAAACTCCACCAAAGACTCCTAGAATTAATAACCAAGTTTGGCATTATAGCAGAATACAAAGTAAACACTCAAAAGTCAATAGCATTCCTATACATGAATAGCAAACTCACTGAGAGAGAAATTAAGGAAACCATGTCTTTCACAATAACATCAAGAAAAATAAAATACTTAGGAATCAATCTAAGAAAAGAAGTGAAAGACCTACACTGAATACTATGATACTCTGAAAAAAAAAAGATCCAAGAGAATATTAGAAAATGGAAAGATATCTCCTATTCTTAGATAGGTAGACCCAATATAGTGAAAATGGCCACATTTCCAAAACTGTTACACAGATACAATGCAATTCCAATCAAAATACTAACAGGATACCTAACAGAACTAGAAAAAACATCCTGACATTCATATGGAGCTCAAGAGATCCACAGTAGCAAAATAATTCTGGGCAACAAAGGCAAGGCATGGGTCTCCACAATCCCTGATTTGAAGACATATTACAAAGTTACTGTGATAAAAGCAGCATGGTTCTGGTAAAAAAAACACCCAACACATCTGAGGATATATAAAGTTGAAAAGTAGAGGCAGAAACAGGTCACTCAGCTACCTTACATTTGATAAATGTGACAGATACCTTCACTGGAAGAAATGGTGCTGGAAAAACAGACTTTGTACATGCTGAAGATTAAAACTAGACCCATATCCTTCAACATGTGCCAAACTAAAATTGAAATGGATCAAATACCTAAATATTAAAATAGAAACAATGTGCTTGGAGGTAGAAAAGGTAAAATTCTTGAAGACATAGGTGTAGATAAAACTTAATGAAAAAACCCCAATAGCACAGAAAATATTAAAAGGAATCAACAGCAGAGACATTATAACATTAAAAAGCTTTTCTGCAACAAAAGAAACCACTAATAGAATGAAGTGATAACCCATAGAATGAAAAAAAAATTACCAGCTATTTTCAGACAAAGGACTCTTACCAAGAATATATAAAGAAGTAAAAAAAAAAGACTCCAAATTTAAAGACCTATTCCAAATAATGGCATCTGAAATGAATACACACTTCTCAGATGTAGAAGTACAAATAGCAAACAAATCTATGAAATAATGCTTAATATCACTGGTCATTTGCAAATTTAAACAACACTGAGATTCTAGCTCATTCCATGGCTATCATTAAGAAATCAATCAATAATAAATGCTAGCAAGGCTGTGAGGACAAGCAAACACTGCTCCACTATCGGTGGGAGTGTAAAATGGTAGAACAAATATGGAAATCAGTATGGAGAGTTCCTTAAAACCTAAAAGTAGAAGTTCCATTTGACTCAGTTATTCCCTTTCTTGTTATCATTCCGAAAGAGTTAAATGCACCATACCACAGCGATACATGTACACCCATGTTTACAGCAGCACCATTTGTGATAGTGAAATCTTTAAAACAACGTAGATGCCAATCAACGGATGAATAGATTTGAAAACTGTGGTTTTCATATACAGTGCAGTACTACTCTGCCATAGAGAATGATAAATTTGAGACATTTTTGAATGTCTCAAATTTGAATAAATTTGAATCCAAGGTAAATGGATTCACCTTGATGCTATACTTTTAAGTGAAATAAATCAGGCACGTATGTTTGAATATCACATTGTTTCTATTGTGTGAGAAACTGAAAGTGTAAATAAGGACCAAATAGAGGACAGATATTGGGAGGTGGTAAAAAAATATTCAAGTGGTAAGGGAAGCAAGGGAGAGGGTTGAGGTAAAGGAAGGGAGTAAAAGGGAAAGGGAAAAAAGAGAACAGTGGGAAAAAATGGAAACAAAGCTTTTGAAAATGGAGAGGGGAGGAAGGATGGAAAAGCGAGGGAGAGAATGGGAAAAAAGATTTGATGTATTATGTAGAAGTACAGTATGGCAAATTTGTAGTAATAGAAAATGAAGATTGAATAAAAGATTAGAACATATAGAACTAAAAGTCATTTTAATTAACCCCTCAGTCCAAGAGTAAGGAAAGCAGAGTTAGGAGGTGGGCAGTTTTAAGAGGAAGAATTCAGTAGTCAAGTTTCTGAAAGGGTTTTCCTAAAGAGTGAATCTGGTAAGAAGTGGTTCCTCCAACATCTACTGAGGTAGCTTCTTTCTCTCACATCTGGAGCTTCAGCTCTCTCAAGCCACTGTTCCAAACTCATGGGAACAGATTCCTCAGAAAGTAAGAGGAGAGATATGGTCATACAGGTGAGTCAGGAAGCAAAATACTCATGACCAAGGCAAGTGTCACACAGGACAAGAAAAGTGTAGGTGCATAAGGTAAAGTGCAGTAACAGAAGACTCTCATAGAATGGAGAAAATGTGGGTGAAAGAGACGGAAAGACCAAATGCAGAAGAAACATTCAAGAGGAAAAATGAAGTCACTGCAACAATAGATCCAGTTAGAAAGCAGCATAGACTATGGGAAAAAAAGAAGTGAAATCGGGGATACAGACCAGATAATAAAGATGTTGCCTGTAAAGAGAAATATAACCACTATGTAATCACAAATAGGAACATAACAAATCAGTGCGCCAACCTTACATTATTCTAAATCTACATTGCTTCTATTATTCAATTAATAGTTTTCTTTAAGATAAATTTTATTTTAACCAGCATGACATCCTTTGGCTTGCTCTAAGCACAAATGTTCACGCAATCTTAGATTTTATCTAATAGCTATATCTTTTCAAAAAGCCTTGAAAATAAACAGTGGCAATGGAAACATTATAAATCCTTATACATGTAACACCTTAAATAAGCTCATATAGCTGTAAAGAAATGTACTACATGAAAGAATGATCTGAAAGACAAAGATAATGACACTCTCAGACTGCAATTTAGTGGTAATGTTAGATTGCTCTCCCCTAACCTGTGTGAAATCCTGGGTTTGATTCTAATCAATAAATCAATCCAGGGGCTGGGGATTTAGCTCAGTGGCAGAAGCGCCTGCCTGGCAAGTGCAAGGTCGTGAGTTCGGTTCCCGGTACCGGAGAAAACAAAACAAAAATAAATAAATAAATAAATAAATAAATCCATCAATCAGAGACATATAAAAGCAGAAAGGAAAGCAAGACCATGTGGGGGTTATCACAAAGTCTCATTAATTCATTCATTTATTCACTCATTCAAGATTTATTAAATCATATTTCAGTTGCTCTGCACACAGTTGTGAATTAGGAATGTGCTTGTGTAGCATTTGTGCTACTTCTACTGATTTACACTTTTTAATGTTTCCTACATGTCCGGTGTTGTGTAAAATTCTTCCTTGTGTCATTTTACATAAGGCTGAAAATAATCCAGCCAGGTAGATAAATTATTATAGATAAGAAGAGTGTTATATAAAGAATGTAAATAATTTGTGTAGGAACAATCAAGGATTTGAAAAGAGGTGATCTTACTGTGAACCTTGTTACCCATGAGACGCTCATTCTCCCTTTTCATGCTATCCAGGTGCAAACACAGAAGCATAAACAGAAAGTAAAATGTTGTAAGTTCTGTCATAAAGATGTGTCATGTTACAGGACATCAACAAAGGCTTCATTAAAGATGTTCTGTTTAACTTGAATCCCCAAGAATGAGTTACAGTTCACCAGGAGGAAAAAAAAAGGATAATATAAATGGAAGCAAAGACATACAAAAGTGTAGATGGTTGAACATAATAATTTTGAGTGTTACCACTGCATTTTTTTTTTTTTTTTTTTTTTAGAATCATGAAGTGATAGGAAATGGTGGAAGATTAGAAGAAGACCTGACATGCTAGTTGGAAAGTGAAATACAGCAATTGAGAAACTGCAGACAAAGGCTATACATTCATTGTAGACAAAGAATAAGATTTTCCTTTTAAATGACCTTTGAATATAAAATGGGTTAAAATATGTCCCGTTAAGATAGGCAAATGCAGAATCTGTAAAAAGGGTGTTATAGGGAAGACATATGTGTGAATGCAAGATAATTAGAAAGTAGAGTCCAAAGCATTTACTGATGACTCATAAAGAATGAGCAGGAGGGAGGAGTTTAAACTATTCCTTGGGACCTTAGCATGTACACTAGGGCGGATGGTGATTGCATTCACCAAACTAGGAAATGCAAAGCAGGAGGAGTTGCACATAGGAAGCAAATGAGATTTCATGTGGAGGTGGGGAGGTCTTCAAAATATCAAAAGAAACAACGGATGGGAGAATCCAGACCTCTTGGCTGTCTTAGGAGTCTTTTTCAAAATAGGGTGATATTAAAACTTCAAAGCAGGTGGAAGTAAAAGGTGAATGTTTATGGGGAAAACATCAAGGATTGTTGAATATGAAATCTTTAGGGGAATAAAGTTTTCATTTAATACACTTAAGTGAGTCAATAGCTAGTATGTCGTTACATGAGCAAAGGCAGGGAGGGTCTATCTCCTTGGGACTTCCTCTCCTAAGTATGCGAATTAGGATAATACTGTAGAAGCTGCCAAGTCAGGCATGGTAGTGTACACCTGTAATCCCAGCACTCAAGAGACAGAGAGGTAAGAGGCCAGCCTGAACTACACAGGAATACCCTGTCTTAAACAAAACACACAAAAAGTGGCAGCCAAAAAACATTCCTAGATTTTAGTGGTGTAACAAAATAATCTATTTCTCATTTGACGAAGATAACCTTTGGCTTTACTAAAGTTTAGACAGGCTTCTTCCTTACATTAGATACCCTCCTTCCTACCCTCATTTCTTAGAGCATTTGCGTTAGAAAATTGATAAAATATTTCCCTGTTTGGTAACTCATGAATGTCTTTTCCAGTGACTGCAGGAAAGTGTCTTGGACATGTAATCAAAGGTCTTCTAATATCTCTAGGAGGGTAGAAACCTAACTTCAATAAATTAAAAGAAGCAAATAAGACAGACTTATTACAGTAGGCATCCTGCTCTCCGACATTTTCTGGGATTTACTTCATTATCCCTTTCTTTAAAAACTCTCCTTCTCGGTTAAGCTCAATGTCTCTTCCTCACTGTAATCTTAAAAAAAGTTTTGCTTGCCATTTTAACTCTGTATTTTTGATATACTCAGGGAGTAGTAGAAACAAGTAGATCTATTGACCTAAGAGCTCTTTCTGCTACCTCTCGAGATTCAGTGGATGTCTATACCAGTGTCATTTTCAACTGTGACTTCCTACCTTGCCATTGAGGTCATTTTTATTTCAGCTATCAAGTGAACAGCTGGTCATTTCTGCCATATCAACCAAGAGGGTGATTTGCAGTTTAGAATGTGTTTATGAGTAGGGTTAAAAAAATAAAGTTATAAAGGGCACAAAGAAACTCAAACTTTTTTCTCCCTTATTGTCTTAATATTTGGGAAACATGGGTAATCAGTTTTGCACACAGGCAAGCTAATTATTTGGGGAGTGACTGTATTATGCGGTATTTTACCCAAAAATTTACGTAGGTTATCTCATCCTCTTACAAGGCTAAGGACACTAAGTTAAGAATAATGTAAGAAATTTTGGGGGCTTCTCTGGCCAATTTTCTCAACTTTTCAAGGTCATGTTATAGGCTCCCCTGGAGCAAAGTGCCCAGGACTCCCAGAAAAGCAAAACCTTGCAGACCTCTACATGAGATCCTCTCCCTTGAAGCAGAAGCAGTTACTCCAACACTGGAATGGAGATAGCACCCTCCTAAGTGATGGTAATCATGGGCACCAACCTGCTCTCAAGCAATCAAGATTCCTCAGAGCTGTGAAAACCAGAGCTGAGATAATGACCAACAGACCCTGGGCCACCTCAGCTAATCCTTAGAAGCTGGCTTTATGCTTTTATGGCTGGACCAATATCTGAGTTCTTGCTGCAGAGTATCTCCTGCATCTGCTGTATAAGACAGCTCTATGAAGACAGACAGAATAAACAGAAACAGGAAGGGAGAAATACTAAGCAAGTAGGAGAAAGTCAGTTTTGTGTTTTCTGCAATGAACAGTTAGTGGAGGAAAACGAAGGGTCAGTTTATGGGTGCCTTTTCACTTTGTGCAGTGATCACTATTTGAAAAAACTTTAAGAATTTACTGGATACTTAAAGATCTAATTAAAATGCAGATTCCTGAAATGCACTTGAAAATTATAAGGTGGGAGGCTGAAATCCTCACGGTTAACAAGACCTCCTATCCCCATCTTTCAGGTCATCTTATTCTTTCAGCTCTGTGGACCATAATGAGAAAGTCCAAGAGGACAGGGGTAATATGTATCTTCAAGGTTCTCCTGAATGATCTCTCAGGTTTCTCATGGGGTGATTTGAACATATTAATGAAATACAGGTTGTTGTCTTTCATCTTTGTAATAATAAAAACACTGAAGACAGCATATGAGGAATATAAGGTAAACAGAGTCCATTTATGATTTTATTTTTCTCATACCTAAAGATAGTTCTATAATTTGAATCAGAATACAGGCTTATTCTGTGTTACTTGTGAAAAGGACACAATCCTTGTCCTCTGAGTGAAAGGAGGAAAAGGATAGGGTGGGTGATGAAGACAGGGAGGAAAATTGATCACTGTAACATGTACATTTACAGATTACATATATACCAATCACATTCACCAGTTCCTCAAGGTAAATGTGATTATTATGTATTGCAAATACACAATAATACATGCATACACATCTGCACGCACACATACACACACACACAAACATACAAACACACAAGACCTGTATGAATAAGTCTTCATGTCATATTCCAATACAATTTGCCTAAAAAAATGCTAAAATGCTGGTATCTCATAGCAAGGGATATTTTGAAACTGAGAAGTGGCACTCAGGTGCTCAGAAGAAAATTGGAGACCTTAAAAACTGGGTTTTGATCACAAGAGTTTGGGGCTAAGTGAATTTAAGAGGCAAGCACTGTGGCATTTTGTTGGGTAGATAGGCTTTCTGTGAAGATATGCCCGAGAACATCTAGGTACCATCTCAGGGACTATCACATAATGATCTACTATTCTTGTTACTTTTTTCATTTGTTTTATGGTTATAGGCATGGCAAGCTCTCTCTAAGCTCTGAACATTGAATGATGGTTCAAAGAATATTAACGAAAATTCTAAAGGAAAGTAATTGTTTGAATCTAGTAAAAAAAGATGAAGACAGAAACAAGAATGAGAGGGATAAAATTAAAGAGAAATTTGAATCCCAGTCCTGTACCCTCTTACATTCACATAACCCCTCCTTCTCTTTTGTACTCAGCTCAACAGAAATTAGGAACAAAACCCTACAGATGACTACTAAATGACTTCCCCCACGATACTCTTCTAGGAGAGCAAAAACACAATTACATGATCGCATAACTTAAACAAAGCAATGTTCCTCCTTAGATATAAATCCCTCTAATTCTCATACGCAAGTTCTGTCCATTAGAACCACAAATCAGTTCTGACATACGCATCAGATTGTTACTCCAGTTGCTCCCTCAAAAGAACTTGCTCCAAAGAGAGTGTAACATTTGTGAATGGAATCACTTCCTTTCCTCTGAGGCTAATTGAGATTCCAGGGAAAACCCCTCATCCTCAAAGGGAAGGTTCATCAGGCATGCAAGTCTGGAGTTGTTTCCAAACAGTTCTCCGGGGACTTCCGTTCCACCCTATTCACTTGAAGAATTTTCTCAGATATCTCACTAGGGAAGCCATAGTAATTCAGGGAGTTTTGTTAGGAAGACACAGAAATTCTTGCTTGAGTAAGCAATTTTTGGAGCATTCTGAAATTCGTGGCACAGAACCAAAAGGCAGTTTCTCAATCATTCTCTCTCTGTCTCTCTGTTTTTGTCTCTGTCTCTCTTTCTCAGTGTCCTTCTCCCTCTCTCTTCATTCTAACTACCACCTTCAAACATACACTACCAAATCACCCTCGCCTTAAAAATATACTGGCGATTTTTCTACTCAATTTAAGTCACTATCAGTTTTAAAAAACCTGACCCAGTCCAGTTTCAAAGTCCTTCTGTCATTCCTTCCATCCATCCACCCAAGATGCCTCTTTGGGGAGTGCTCAGAGGGACTTGGAGGACAACGAGGACCATGCTGAGGGAGGACTGCTGCTTGCTGATCCCCTGCTCCACTCAGCACTTGAGGTACCAAAGAATTGTCTTCTCTTTCACATCTCACCCACTAGCTTTGCCTTTGACTTTTTTTGCCTGCGGGGGGTCGGGCTGGTAAGAGGCAAAGCGTGCTGTCACAGCCCTCTCTTGGCTGCTGCTGCTTCCCTCACTGACCCTGACTAGTCCATTTGTCAGGCATTAAAAATGCTATCTTTCCCATGAGAAGAGTGAATGAGCTTTCTGAAAAGGCCAAGAGAGAAGAGAAGTGGCTTCTCACTAAATGATTTCTTGATGCAGGGAAAGCTTAACCTTTTCCAGTCACCTTCCTGCTTCCACCCCTAGTAGCAAGCTCTGCAGTCTCTCATTTCCAGATTCCCTTTATTTAGTGGCCAAACCCAGGTACCTTCTTTGATTTTTGTTTGATGCATAGAAAAGCAGAATCTCTGACTTGTCAAATTGTTTGAAATGGACATCTCTCCCTGTCTCCAGTCTGCCAGGTTTTTACCAATTTCTTTTATCTTTTTCCACAAACACAGAAGGCAGATCAGCAAGTCCAGTGCTTAAACAAATATCTGCCTAGGGATTTTAGTTCCTCTTATACAGGAATCTCTTTTCTCTATGAGAAAATCTTTTAGAGTCCTTCCCTCCAATGTGGATTAATGTTAAACATTCTTCCTCTGGACACAGATTAGACTGATTTAAAAATGTAGAGATTTCTCTTACTTTCTTAGTGTAGTTTATACAAATTAGGTGTGGCTTGACATAGATTATGAATGAGATGGAAGAGTCAATTAGAACCCAGTTAAATTCTGGATGGGATTTCTGGACCGCAGTGTCTGGGAAGAGAAATATTGGCACTTTTCTTCTTTTGCAAGGAGTCTGAATTGCCAATTTGGAAACCATAGGAAAATTTAGCTGTATTCATTGTTACTCACGCATTTACCTCTATTGTTTTACTTATCAGGAAAGTTGCAAAGATAACAGTGTTTAAAAATTATTATGAGTCTCCCCATGAAAGAGGTGCCTTTGCTTTCACTCAGTTTTAACTCAGCATCATAATTAAATCATCACTTTTAAGCCAATAGCGTTTACCTCTTTCAATATAGTTCACTAAATGAAATCTTCTTTATCTAGAAAGCAGTCCAGTGAATGTATTATGTGCTAATCATATTCAAGAACACAACCATGCAATCCACAAGGCCAGTACATTCCATTCTCATCTTTGTTGCGGAGGTTATTTTAGATAAAAGAGGACATTGCTGCATACAGTGCAATAGGCAGGAAAGGCAGAGACACAGGTAAAGGGGAGAGAGAAGCAGATGGTACAAATATACCAGGGCCTTCTGGGACCTAGAAAAGTTTTTATGAAGAAATTGATGGTGGACATAGATGAAATGAACAGTCCCTTCTATATTTAAACTACAAATCCCACTACATGCATGAGATGGGGTGGGGAGGAAATTACTATTAGACGAGAATTGTTCATGGACCACGTCTTTTTGGAGATGAACTGTACATCACTTTGGCTGCTGTGTTGAGAAGAGAACCGATGAGAAGCAACAGCAGAAGCACCAAGAACGGTTTTGAGACTATTACGGTAATTGAGGCCAGAGATATTAGTTGCTCTTACCAAGATTATCAGACGTGGAGGTGAAAATTAGTTGGATTTTGAAAATATTTTAAAAAGAGTTGACAAGTTTTTCTGAGCCATTGTATAAGGCTGTCATAATAAAATAAAAGGAGGCAGGAATGATGTATAGCCTGATTGGTTGAAATAATAGTATTTCTATTAATGGTCTGTGATAGTAGCAGATTTGGACTGGTAGGAGACATCAAATCAGTTGGGGAATCTGTTAAGTCAGAGATAAGTATTGAACGTTTAATTGCAGCTGTTGATCAGGAAGTCAAATATACAAGTCTATATGGTGAGGTCAAGAGCTAGCCTAGCGACAGAAATTTGAGAAGCACCAGCACACAGTTGTTACTTAATATCTGAGATTGTGTAAAAATCACCAATAGAGTAAATGGAAGAGGAGAAAATATCTGAAATCTAGGTCTGGGATAAGCACCCAATCACAGAGATAGAGAGGAAAAAAGAAGGGAGACCTAATGAATCAGCTTAGTATATTTAACAAAGTGAAATGCAAGAAGATATGTATCTTTCCACAAATTTAAATAGCTTTAAATTTTTAAGCTCTGGAGCAACATTTGATTTTAAAAAATAAATGGCCTGGGTTTTATTTTATTTTATTTTTATTTTGTACCGAGAATCAAACTCACAACCTTGTGCTTCCAAGGCAGGCATTGTGCCACTGAGCTATACCCCTGATGGGTTTTAGATTTCATAACAAACTCATGAATAACTTTTAACTTAACTCTTATTTTTGGTCTGAAAATAAATCTTTCTCATCTCAAAGTCTATATGAATATAGTTCAGTAAGATTTATTTTCAAAAACAATGACAGTCACCAATGAATAATAAATGCTCATACTCAGGAAATGCGTCCTTTTGTTGCTACAACAGAAATAGGAGATTAATTTATAACCAATTCTCTCTTTTTTTTTTTTAACAGAGAATTCTCTGTGACTTAGTGCTCACTGTTTGGCATGTAAGAAGCGAACTTTACTGTTTTATCTAAGTCTCAGAGCATAGTGTATTTTTCAAGTTCTTCTAGGTTGTTTTTTACTGGCAAATACACAGGCAAGCATTTATACACTAAGAATGCAACTCAGGGAGCAGCCTGAAGAAATATGCCAAAAATCTGAACTCTCTTCATTTAAAATAAACTCATAATTTTTTATAAAAATGTGATGGATGTTTCACCAAAAGCTTTCAAAGGGACAGAATGTCAGCTGAAATCATTAGAATGGGATAAACTGATGGATCCCCATGGGGCAGGGTATAGTAGAATGCTTCTTGTGTTAAATTGATGATTATATTTAGGGAAGATGAAATGAGCACACATGAACAAAGTCATGGGCCAAGAAAGAGAAGAATGGTAAAGGAGAGGAGAAGAGCTTGGCAAAGCCAGGCTTGTGTGTGCAGCGTGGTTGTTGAACAGTGAGGCTGTTGGGTTAGAAAGACATTTAAGTTGACTGTGTAGAACTTCTGCATTCCAACTCAAAGACAATCACAGCAAAAGTCTCTTATCTCTTAACGAATTTCACATAACTCTGTTATGGTTCCGAAGTCTGCATTAATCATACTAGACAATTCATCCACGTTAGCACCTAAATTTTTAGCAGAACTGCAGTGTTAAATAGTAAAAAAAGAAAAAAGAAAGGAAAGAAAGAAAACAAAAGGACAAACTTGAACCTAATATGAGCATAAAGTCAAAAGGTCTTGTTGCAATTACTCCAAGATTGAAATGACCATTTTTGGAGAGAATATAGAACGCAAGACTGAGTGTTCCCGCTGGACGAGGGGTGCTAGATAACTGTGCTTAAGCACAGAAAGGAGGAGGTCAAGGAGCTTCCTGGTAGCTCCTCAGAAAGATGATTCTTAAGTAGGTCCAAAGGATGTTCTAGAGACACTGTGCACTTTCTCAAGAAGGGAAAGAAACCATCTACTACAGAGTCCATTGCTGTGGGGTGCTTCTTTGAAGGAGACACAAAGCAAAGACTAGCTAGATAGAGCTAGTTAATTCAGGCTATAGCTTCATTGTGGGTGAAGTTGTCATGGACTATTACTTAATCAAGGTAAGATGACAGTTTGTAGAATTTAAAGTGAAGCGACTTGAATGATGATTCCAAAAATAAATGCATCTGTGTTTCATTTTCCATTAGCAGAACTGAAAGATCAGAAGGCTTTCAAAACTAAACTTTATCTTCATAATCACACTGGAATGACTCATTTTGGAGAATAAGTTCAAATGGTCAGAGAGCCTAACATCTACACCTAGTGTTCAATGTCAGGACAGTGCATAAAATCAGTGACTCATTTTTTTTCCAACAACTGTATTTAAACAATCTAAAAGGTCTTTAACTTTGGGTGTGGGATCATAGAACTGAGACACATTATGACACCATGTCTTTCTTTGGGTGTGACAATCTTTTTTCCTGGGCTATGGGGAGTTGAAAAGTTTCCTTTTACCTTTTTCAGATTTTCCACAACTTCAAGATTGAGGATAGATTGAAGTGGGTGAATCACAAACCTGCCAAATAACCAACATTCTAAGCAGGTATGACAGAAAGGAGCTAGGAACAAGGATAACAGCAGTCTTTAAGTTGGAGGAAGCCCCAAGTTTTCTAATGAATCATTTCATACTGCCTTCTCTTCATCTGCTCAACAAGTACGATTTAAAAAAGATCTTTCTGCATTCCATTTTAAATACACAATTATCTACACATGTAAGTAACTTTTAATAGATATTGTGAAAGGGAAAGAAAGTGCTCAAACGGAAAGAACAGCTGGGATGGGTGAAAGGAGAAAAGAAGAAAGGGAAAAAAATATGTATACACAAGATAGCTAAGATAATTATACTATTAATTTCTATTAGTTCATTGAAAGGAACAGCTAGTGCTTATACTGTCTGATCAATTTTGCATGCCTATATCAGATAATCTGAAGATAACAATATGCAGTATAATAACCATTGTCAATTTCCTATCATCTTGTTTTAAAATTTTGTATAGTTTTTATTGTTTTTTTTTTTACTCTCTTTAAAATTAAAGAAAGCTAAATAAAGCATAAAATGACCCAAAAAAGGAGAAGGCATTGGATTTTAGAATCCTTTATGTGAAGATAATAATATTCAAGGAGAATTCAGTTGGATTAACACAAGATATAAAGATGTTCTTTTAAGTAAATCTTTTATATAAAAATGTTGAATAAGAAGATAATAAAAGAGTTTTAGACAGGATGTTAAATATATTGGGAGCTGTGATAGTGCCCTAAAGATGAAATACGATAATGACCAAAACTCTTTCAACAAAATCTACACTGCCTAGAGAACAAAGGAAGAGGAAGAGAGGGCTCCCAGCCCTGGTTCTTATATAAGTAAGATCTGCAAGGACACAAATGGAAAATAGTGCGGGAAGCAGAGGATTTTAAAAATTAAGAGAGAAGTAGCTTTTCTCAGCCAGTCTCAGGCTTTTGTTGCTAGTACTTGAGTAGAAGTGCAGCAAAAACACAGGAAATTGGTATAAAGCCTAATTAGAGTTGAAGATGTCAATCAACCCCACTGGAGATGTACAGGCCTGGAGGTCAGAGTGCTGTGCTGCGTAGAACAGGCTTGGGGCTGGCCTGGAATAGCGAAGGCAGCCTGGCAAGGGTCACAATAAAATTGCATATGGCCCCCTTGACTAGACCTTCTTTGGCTCCAACTGCATTATCAGTGATGTTCCCACCTTGAGTGAGCCATCTACACGCCGGTTCACTCGCACACACAAAATTAGTCTTGTCTTTCAGAAACCTCATAAAGTTTCTTTTCAGGGTGTTGGGAGGGATCCTTGGCTGGTGCCAAATTAGAGTTGGGAATACGCTGTCTTGCTTATTTTTAAAAGTTACACACCACTTACTTTCTACAGAAAGTTGAAAATTGCTCTCTAAATTTCACAGTGACTCAAGAAATTACTTGTTATGAATGTAATGCTGTGAACGTTCCCATCCAACTTGGTGCTAAGCAGTATTAAAATCAGCACTGGTGCTGGGCAGCTGAGCATCGTTCAAAAGTTAACACTGACTTGGAGGTTCTCTCTGTCCGTGCACTCAGACTAAAGAGCACTTCCGGGACATGGTTCGGGGGAGGGCTCAGGACCTGCCAGCTCCCAGCTCAGTCCGGAAACTACGGAGGAGCGTTGTACACAAAGGATGCTTTTCCACACACCCCTGCCCTCAGGTCCCTCTTGCTTCTCTCCAGTCACTCTGCACAAGTGCTGCGCCTTATGCCAGACGCAAAACTTTTCCTTTTACCACCCGTTATTTCTTCACTTATTATTATAGGCTTTTGGAAGTCTGGGTCAGCAACTGCGACAAAGGAATGAATGGCATCTTGCGTGGTGGCACACAGGGCAATTCCAGCACCCTGGGAGGGTGAGAGAGGAGGACGGCAAGTTCGCTCACAGTGTGGGCAATCCCAGGCTCAGTTTCCAGTACAGAGAACAAAGCATGATGTAAAAATTGAACTTCTGTTTTTGTCTCTTGTAGGCTTACTGAACAATCTTATGTTTTAAAAATAATGTTAGAGTCGTAATTATTGCACGATAGTTTCTTCTAAGCACTTAACATTGAAGTTTGGTATAAAGTCATGTAGTTAAGCACCCTAAAATCACAAATGGGAAACAGATCAGAAATAAAAAAGGAGGTGCTAACTGAAGGGACCTCTGAGAAAACAATATTACATAGTTACGGATTACTTCATCAGGAGGCATTCAATCTAACGAAAGTTAGCAATTTATACATCGTTTTTTAAATGCTATACTTCAACAGCTATGTATTACATAAACATTCTCAATTCACCTAGCACTTGAGCAAATGAAACTTTCTATTGTAACTTCGAACACTGGTAAGAGGAAAAACTGGGAAAGCAAGGAAAAGGAGCCATTTGAAAAATGATGGTGTGATTATTACCTATTAAAGGTGTTTCATGGTTGTAGCTTACCTCTTTGTATATATACTACACATACACACATCTATAACTATATATGTATATATATATATATATAAAACTGAATTTTCTTCACTATATTTTATTGGGAAGTAAAAAATTAGAAAAAGAATTTAGCAAAATATATGTATAAAATTATACATGTTAAATATATGAATATTTTAGCATAAATGCATTATGATTAATAATGATTAATACATTTTTGAAAATTAAAGATATACCACAATAATTAAAATACAAATAAGATATGAAGCAATAATGTAACACGCAGTACATGTGTTGGTGGCGGGTTATGTTTGTGACTCACCACTGCACTTACCTCCACATCTTGGAATTGGTCCACTCCACATTACTTTTCCATCCATAAGAATGCACGTAATTGTTTCTGTTCCCTGGGTTTTAATGAATCCTTCTTCACAAATAACTGAAATTGAACTTCCTAATTGAAAGTTGTCCCCAAACCGCCGTGCATTGATTGGAATTCCGGGATCAGGGCACTCATTATGTCCAAAAGCTTAATAATAATAAACAAACAAAAATAGAAGAGCTATATAAGAGAGAGGGACTTTTGCATATATTTTGATGGGAAAAAGTAAAATGACTCTTAAAAAGTCTGTGTTTATTTTTTTTCTAGTACCGGGAATCGAACTCACGACCTTGAGCTTGCCAGGCAGGCACTGTACAACTGAGATAAATCTTCAGCTCAAAATTCTGTGTTTTGATGTTCTCTCTGCTTTATTTATTTGTGAAGATGATGATGGTTACATCTATGCAAATATTTTCCAAATAAATGGCCAGAATTCCAATTAAGGTGAATACTAACGAACTTGAGAATATTTTATTGGAAATTTTTATGATTCACTCTAATGAGAATGGAAAGATAGGCTCATTGTAGGAATTAAAATGAAATGCTTCAACTTAGTACGAAAGCCTTTCAAGTGCTTTGTAATTTTCCATGACATTTACCTTCTGTCATCCAGGAACAAGGAAGAGGATTAACTCTTTTGCAATTACCAAGTTCTAGGCACTGTGATATCATTTCATTTAACATTTAGAGAAGTGTAATGAGAAGAAGACTCACTATCCACAATGAAAACTAATGTTAGACTTAGAAAAATCAAGTACCCTGCCTGCAGCCATAGAAATAAGACTTCAAAGGAATGACATGTACCTTCTCTTCTGGGTTTTAATTTTTTTTTCCATGCACTATTTTGTCTTCAGTTATTTGTCTCAAGTTTCTCAAGAGAACATGAATTTTCAAGCTCAGAGCTACTCAGCTTGTTTTACCTTGTTTCTTCCACGGTGTGTATGTAACTCAGTTATAGCAAATAAGTGCAAGTATAATGACAAAGTGCTTATTTGAATTTTTCGTAGGTTATAGATTATGTGAACCAACCCAAATTTTATTTTTATTCATCTGGATGATCAAATGAGTCCTATAAAATCTTAACTTAGCATAATATCAAGGGGAAACTATTTCCACTGGTAGCAAAGTAGTATCACTGGACTGAACTGCAAATGACAGCCTGTTATATTGTCAGCTATGCTACTTGCTTGCAAAACTTAATGCCTGCGTGCTGATAACCACATACTCCTAGCTTCTGGCTGCCCAGTGAGTTATCACCTACACACTCTCAATTCCAGACTCTAGACCGGCTCCATCTGGTTCAGAGGGGGATGAGATGCTAACACTCAGACGATGTTTTCCCCATTATAACGCCATCACAAAAAATGCACATACCCTCTTGAACCATGGCAGATCTGACTGTGCCAAGAGAGGCCTCACTGATTGGTGAAAATTCTTCAGTGAAAGCGCAGATCACAGCATGCACATCAGCCTGCCTCATAGCCTGGTCCTAATATAAATCCAAACCTAGACTTGCTGAGAGACATGGTGCCTGCAGAGCATGGGTGCCCAACTTTTTGTCTTACCTGGGCTGCACTGAGTAAAGAGGAATGGTCTTGGTCTGCTTATAAACTACATAATACAGTTAATGTATATAAGTAACAGAACTTCGCCTTGTAAAAACTACCTGTCATTATAAAATTGTTTAAAAAGGACGCACAGGCTGAGGGCTGCTGTCTGAACATGGCAGTTTAGGAGCATGAGCTTCTGTTGTCCACTCATTGGCCACTGAATAACCTTTCTTAGATGTTACTAGAATGATGTGGTTATTTGTGAATGGTGCTGAGTTGGAAAAGAACCTACAGTTTCAGCAACAGTAGCTGGGACTAAATGTGTAAATATTTTGTGAGATGTTTGTGATTTACTTTTGAGTTGATACTGTACATATACATATTGTTATTCTAAATCTCTTTTGTCACAATTGTTCATCATTGCATAATTTTATCATTCAATAATGTTAAACTGCGTAAAATATTAAGGCAAATTCTAAAACATGTAAAATGTATTTCCCAGGTACACTTATTTCTCATAAGTTTTTACCTTATGCCATTAGAAAACTCACTTTGGATTATGCCTGGTTGCTCAAATATATAAGGAAAAACTACAATTCATCAGAATGAATAATTATCAGTAGTAAAACATTAAATATAAGCATTTACCTATGATCAACCAAATCATTTACTATAAAAATGAAAAAGAAAGTATTTTCGGGTACCACAAACATTAAAGTTAAAAATTATTATGCATTTAAGAGAAAGTAATCATTATAAGTAGACATATCATATATATATATAAAATCTGTCTATATATATATGAAATATTTTTAAAGAACCTCAGATTAAGCAAGCATTTTATACAGTAAGTCTGTCTGAAATAAATCACACCCAATTGAAACATAAATGTTATATAACTATACATTCACAGCTCATTACAGACAGAATTCACTAGTGTCATTTTGAAAAGAAAATAATAGCACTTTGTTAAAAATTACTGAAATAGCATTTAATAGATAAAGGGGTGCAAAAGGTAAAAATTTTTTAAAGGAAACACCATGAGCTGGAAATTAAATCTTACTGTTACGTAACCTTCAGATATTAACTTATCAGAGTAGTCAATAAAAATCAATGGAGTTCTACGGATTCAGGTAGAACAATGCAAAAGGAAGTGGTAGTGTGTACATATATTAACCTACGAGGTAGGAGTGTGTTTCTTCTCTATGGGAGTCACCTTTTGGCTGTAATTCAAAGAATTTTTCAGATAAATAGTATTCAACATTCTGAAAAGCAAAGGAGTACATGGGTGTCACTCAATAGCTATACAACTCCAGAGTCAACTCAAATGTAGAAAACACAACATAATACAAGTGTCAAGGCAGTAATTCAAAAGACAGCTAAATAAATAAAAACTTACTGTTGTAAGTGATATTAAACCCACGTCCTGACATGGAGTGATCAGCTTGAAATTCCAACCGCAGTATGTGACTGTTACTTGTAAGATGGGAAGGCACTTCCGCCCCAGTGAAGGTTCCGAGGATCGGGGAATCTGGAGAATCGCCATCTTTAACAGCGAGGAAGTCAAACTGGGATTCCAAATCAAAGTCATTGAAAGAGAGGTGTATACGACTTCCTGGGTCAGAGATGATAGTCCAGATGCAGTTTAGGTTATTTCCATACCCCTCTGGGTAATCAGGAGAAAGAACTGTTCCCATTGGTGCAGTAAAGTTAGAGAGACAAGGAACTGGTAAAATAGGAAGATTATAAAATACAATAAATGATCAAAAGCAATATTTTGCCTTACTCTGTCATATTGTACACTTATGATAATCAGCTATTTGATAAAATATCAAACAATGCAAATTATTTTATGAAACAGACAGAAAATATTACCATATCAGAAAAGGCAGCTGATACTATGGATGAACTGAAGACCATATGTTTATATATGTACAAAAATTTAACCGGAGTGATAGCAACAATTTACTTTGACATTTATCGTGTTTATGTTACTAGTTTAGTAACTACTGGACTGAATCCACATTGCAAATGTGTTGGTTTTGATGATGTTCTTTCCTGTCCAGACAAAAATTTGAGATCATATTTTAAAATTTCAATGTAGCGGGGAATATAAAGGTCTAGTGTCTCCTGCAAAGTTCACTCAGATTTCCACTGCCTCCCAAGTGGGCATACACGCCCTGCTCTTTCTTAGTTTTTCTTTTTTTTTTTTTTTTTTTTTGGATTTTCTCCGGTACCGGGAATCAAACTCACGACCTTGCGCTTGCAAGGCAGGTGCTGTGCCGCTGAGCTAAATCCCCAGCCCCTGCCCTATTTTTTCTTGCACACTCTTCTATTTACCTGAATCCTGGAACAGTTTGATTCTGTAACCCCTGATTTAAATTACACCTCAAAAACTTTCAGTAAAGAAGCACATGCTAAATATTTTGGATGTTACAAGCCACATGATTTTTCTGCAGCTCTTGTGCCATTGTGGTAGGGGAGCAGTTAAATTGGTAAATGGAGGTACAGGATTTGCACTCCAAAAATACTTTACTCACAAGCCCAGGCAGCGGGCTGTATTTGGCAGGAGGCTTCAGTTTGCCTTTTTCTGGTTTAAATGACACCCATCTAGGCAACATCTGAGCAAAGTCACCCCCCTAATGACCCTTATCAATCAGATAGCTAAATCTTCATACCATGCTTTAAACGCATAAGGATATCAGTGCAGTTTTTGTGGGACTTCCTTTGGCCCAATGTTATTACCACACTAAATGTATGGCTTAATGTGATGGCCTATTATCCATGCAAGCATTTTGCTTTTGCAAAATTCTCCCTTCTTTTCTTCAGTATTTTGTTTTACTTAACGGCTTGACAAAATATGAGACCAAGTTCACAAAAATCTGGGTTAGGATTTTGATTAAAATTACACAGCAATTTGCACATCATTCATTTTTTAATATTTTCATTCAGAAATATGGCTTCTGTTTTATTTTCATAAAATTTCCTTTATGTGTTAAGTTTTATAATCTTTTAAGTTACTGAGTTTCAAGTAAAGATAATTTCTATGAATTTAATAATTTACTTTTGAGTAAATCCTTTCAAATACATTTTCATGAAAGACAGGCATGATGGTGCATCCCTGTAATCCCAGCACTTTGGGAAGCTGAGGCAGCAAGATTGCAAGTTGGATCCTGTAAACTTAGCAACTTAGCTAGACCCTGTCTCAAACTAAAAATAAAATAGAGGGCTGAGGATCCAGCTAAGTGCAAAGGTGTTGAGTTCAACCTAGTACTAATTTTTTTTCAAATTAGCTATTGTTTATATGTAAAAGCATTATTGTTACATTTTCATCACGTATCAGGATACTGGGCTTAATTACTTTTAAATAGTAACAAATGTTCTATAGATAGTCAAGAAATTTTAAAAATTTGTTTTAGTTAGCAATATTTTCAATTATACATTTACCATCTACTAAAGTGCTTTCAAAATATTTTCATTTTCCTGGGATATATTCCATTAAGGGATTTTTCAATATTAAACTAACATCATGAAAACACCTAGAATTAAAGACACTCAATTTGTCTCTTGAAGTACTAATATACTTTAGGTGATAGGAATAGAATTAAATTTGATTACCTCATATATTTCCTGCTCTCAAAAAACTACAAAGTGATCTTGGTTAGACACAAGAATTATCCCTAATCTAAGAATATTCTCATAAGGGAGTCTGTGTGATTTTACTTTCCTACACTTCCTGAATAACAAACAAGATATAGTGTAATTAGGGAAATTTCTGCCAGAATATATATAAGGACAGAAAAAAACCCCACTTCATTGTAATGGAATGAGGACAGTATTTAATCAAGCCTCTAAGTACATCAACAGGTAAAAACACTTACGTGGTTGTTGTAGTTAAACAGAGTATCTGGATAGATTCTTTTATTCCAAGCACAAGAGGTATCATAAACATTAATGAATTTAATTCTGCATAATATAAATGAATGCTACTGTATACATTAATGTGAGCAACTGTACACAGGAATGTTAATACATTATACATAAAATAGATGTTTTAAATATTTTAAGTGTTTCTGATTCCTAATATGCACACACTATCTTTTTAAAATAAATGAGTATTTGAATTAATTCAGATATATAATTTCCATAAGAAGTATGCTATGTATGAAGGATAAAATGCTACCAATTTAAGTTCAATAAGAAAATTTGTAATATATATTTTGCAATTACCAAGTGAACTATGTTAACTTTACTTAAATCTATAATGAAATTTATAATTTGGCATAAGCACACTTGTTAAAGATAGTATCACAAAGTGCTACTCATCGAAAAATAATTACACGGTTCCAGCTCTTTGCGATTAATTACAAAAGCAATTATATGCAAGGACAGGGTAACATATGCTCTCTGGAAGCAAAGCATTTGGTACTCACAGATACAGATGGGTATGTTTGCAGACCATTGGTTATTCTCTTGACAAACAATGGATTTCTCTCCAATTAATTCAAACCCAAACTGGCATTCAAACCTTAAAATATCACGATTAGAAAACCCATCGCCTTCTCTAATTCCATATAAGGGTGTACCAGGATCGCCACAGCTTTCTTTCTCGATTTCTGTGAAAATAGAAGATTAAAGTCATCTTTCCAGAGCTGGAGACACATGATATCCTACTACAAGGTGAGTAGCTACGTACTCTCTATGTGAAGATAGTTCAGAACAAAGGATGGATGTATTCACCGATCTCATTTTATTTTCTCTTGCTGTGCTTATGGACAGGATTTAATGCAATGATTTGTAAGGAAATAGTCAGTATAGTTCTTTCAATTTCGTAGCTGAGGAATCTGAGGTCATTATACATAATGAACGTGTCAGAGCTTGTACCTAGCAGACGAGTTATACGAAGTCTTAGATTTTGCTTTTACTACATATACATATACATAAATTCACAAATATACATACACAGCTTTTTCTACAAAATCCCAAAGGCTGTTTTATTCTTGTAATATGCACATGATACAGTAAATTCTTAGATCCTGACCAGGACATGTGGAAATGTTTGCTGTATGTGTGTTCTTACAGTAGTTAATGAATGCCTCTAACATGATCTACAGCTTTTTCAGGTAATTGTTGGATGGCTCTCCTCCCCAACTAAACAGCAACAGTCCACTTCAGGAACTAATTTCACATTCTTAATTGTCAGCCTTTGCTCCTTGAGAAATGTTTACTGGATGAACTGAAGGCTGAAAGGAACTTGCTCTCCAAGCACCATTAGAAAAGCATCTTAGAGCCATCGACAGTGCAATCCTAGGCTGTCGTGTGAACTGAAGAAAGTCAGCCTACTTTATTGGGAAGGTTCTGAAATCTCATTTGCTGTCTTCAAATAGCAAAACATGAGTAAAAATAAAACTTGGAAATAAAACTATACCCTACCCCCACTCTGACTCTCCAAAATTTACACACTTCTGCTTGTTCTGCAAAGCAAAAGCTCCAATTTAGTTCCAGCTTTCCAGTCTTTTTTCCTTGCTGTATACTATGTATGTGTGTATTTATATATATGTATAATGTAACATTATAAATCTATATTTATAAAATGTAAACACTTTCATCACAATTTATTGTTTTATATAAATAAAAATATCATGCTTTATTATCACCTTTATTGCACCATCAATATTATTAAAAACTTGGTCTTTTTTTAACCAAGCAGTAATGTTTCAGAGGTACAGTAGTACCTCAGTTTATGAACTTAATTTGTTTCATGGTTTTGGGAAAGATAGCTGTGTTTGTGCTCGTGTGGACAAGATGACTGGTTGTGTTTGTCACCCAATGTGCAGTTTGTGAATGGAAGCAAAATATTGCCCAATGCTTTTGTTCTTCAACTGAACTGTTTGGGAACAGAAGCGTGCATGAACCGAAGTAGTATTGTATTTTTGAACACCTTAGTGGAAACCATGGATGGTTATAATCGTTCTTTTAAAGCAGTAGACTTCATGTACACAGTTGTATTTGTCATGAGTGGCATCGTCTATAACATACTTGGTGTTTTTCCCATCCAGTTTTAATGTCAAGAAAAGAAATCAGTGATTTTTCATATTTTAGTAAACTCCTATTTAGTCTATACAACAGGAAACCTTGGAACTTCAGTGTTTGGACTTTCCCCCAGACAGCAGGCAATGGAACATATGTTAGAGATGTGACATTTCCAACATTGGTAGTTCAGTGGTCATAGAATTGTTACAGGGTTTATATGCATTGTTATTACAAATGTAAGTCATAAATCTTCCTCATTGCTAATGATATTCCTGTGTTTACTTGTCCAGTTATCTTTTTTTTTTTTCTTTTTGAGAAAGGGTCTTGCTATGCAGTTCAAGCTGGCCTGGAGCTCACTTTGTAGCTCAGGCTGGTCTTGAACTCACAATGATCCTCCTGCCTCAGCCTCCTGAGTGCTGGGATTACAAGCATGCACCACCACACCCAGCTCTTTCTTTGTATTTAAAAAGGGTTTTCCAATGTATTAGTTTGTTCAAAAACCAGGTATTTTCCTTTTAGAAAAGAAAGAAAGAAGAGAAAAAATATGTATATATGTATACACAAGATAGCTGAGATAGTTGTACTACTGATTTCCATTGCTTTATTGAAAGGAACAGTTAATGTTTAATTGTTTGATCAATCTTACTGGCTATATTTATTTATCTGAGTAACCAATTTGAAGATATCAATATGTAATACAACAACCATTGTTAATTTCCTATCACCTTGTCTGAAATATTGTATTGCCTTTACTGTTTTTGTGCTGTCTTGTAAATGTCTCTGTGTTTGCTAATATGCTTTTGTTCTCTTACCTTTACAATAAAAAGAATAAGGTAAACAAACAAACAAACAAAAACCAGGCATTGCTCTTGTGAATCAACTCTATTGTTCTGATGTCGGTCTAAGCATCTTCTCTTTTCATCTTTTTGGATCTCATCTTCAACTCTCTTTGGCATTATTTTCCTGTCCTTTTTCTACCTTCTTGAGTTAAAAACTTAGGTTACTTTTTATTAATTTATTTTCAGCCTTTCTAGCTTTCTAAAAATAAATTCAAATCTCAGAATTTTATTCCAAGTTTTGCTTTGATGTGGAGATTTTATTGCTCAGCTTCCAAATAGTTTGCAGTTTCCATTTTATTTTCCTCTTAATTCGTAAATAATTCTACTGTTTTTAAACTAATTCTACAATGTCTTTGGTGTTTTATATTTCAGTGTTTTAAAATTTATGGCTCACTGATTCTTTTTGTTGATTACAAATATCATGTCTTTAGTATTCTCTCTATATATCTCAGAGGATAAACAAGTAAAATATCTTCAGTTCAATTTGTTATCTTTGTCAAGTTGAAAGTATTTATGAACTTAATTATTTTGGTCTACTTGTTCTGACAAGTTGTAAAAAATGAGTTAAAGTTCCAAACCGAATATGGATCTTACCACATCTCCTTATATTTGAGTCAAGTTTGCTCCACAGATTTGAAAACATCATTCCACTGTTCGGTTTCCACAGAAAACTTTTCTTTGAACATTTTTATTTTCATATATGATGGACACTAGTCTAAGTCTACTGTGCAAACCAGTGAATAAACACAGTGATTCTTGATCTCTGGGGGTGCATGCACCACTGGAAATTTACAAAGAATAACCAACAAGTAAAGAACATGACATTTTAGACAGTGATACATTCTATGGGGAGCAGCTGGTGACCAGAGAGCAGGGGCATTAATATGCCGGGTAGAGAGACCTTGCTAGACTTACAGTTTTACTATTATTTTGAAAAGTGTTTCTGTTACTGGACAAACAGGTTTTCTTCATCTAAAAATGTCTTCATTCTACCTTTACTATCAGTTGCTAAGATACAGAATTTTAATTCAAAATTATTTCCCTCAGCGTTTCTTGCATTTTCCTCTACTCTTCTTATCCTTGCAGTATTCTCAATGAGAAATATATGATTCATTATCCTTTTTCATAGGTCACCTTTTCCCTGATCCCTTCCATTCCTTCCTGCAAGATTTAAGGCTTTTATTTTGAGTTACTGTTTTTTAAAAATATTGGTTTTTAAAATCTAATTTTCTATTTGGTGATTGACTGATTACTTCTGCCTACTTCTAATAATTTTTTTTTTTCAGTTCTAGAGAATTACTAACATCATTCATTTTAAAATATTGTTCTTACATGTTTTCACCTCTGGAACTCTTTGCAATGAATATCGGATATTTAATTTTTTTACTTATTTTTATTTATTTATTTATTTTTGTACCGGGAATCAAACTCATGACCTTGAGCTTGCCAGGCATGAATATTGGGTATTTAGGATTAAACTTTCATGCTGTATTTTCAGTTTTAAAATGTTCCTATTTATCATTTTAGAAGAATTTCTCATATGCTGTGGATGTATAAATTTTCTTATTTAGCATTTCAAAAGAATTCCACATAATTCCATTATGTACATTCATATATTTGTATGTAATACACTTCAGCTTGTAATTAAGTACTATTTTATCTATGTGCTATAAAATTTTGTTTTCACTTCCTAAATATTTAGTGATCATTACTACTTCTTATCATTTCACTGCCTCCTATTTTGTATGCACACAATTTCTTCCCTTGTTTTTGTGAGAATTTCTATAATAAATATTTAATTTTTTTCCTTTTCCTTTATTTCTTTGTATGTGAAAAGTACTGAGAAACCAGCAGAGTGAGCCTGCTTCTAAAGCAACATTTTGAAAATATATTCAGTAAGTTATAATGATTTTTACACTCTTGATGGAAGTGTGCAGGGGAACATAGTTTACGGGAGAATCAAACTGCTGTGTTTGAGCAAACTGTCAGGTAAATGTTTTCATTCGCTTGGTTCTTTACATCCCTGCAGGTTTTACAGTCTCCATCATCACTTAGACTACCCCACTTTCAGGCTTCTTTACTCTAATGTCAGAAAACCATTGTGCTTCTGAGGTGAGTACTTGCTTGTATTGATCTGGGGTGCGTTCTGCACGGTGGTGTTCCTCCCGACCAGAAGAGCCTCTCACTGACTTGATAATTCCATATCTGGGCACCTGGTTCTGCAGCTGGAATACTTTGCTCGGTAGCAATAGCTGCAGCTTCTCAGAATTGCCATTAACCTGCTGCACCTGGGCCACACGGCTTCCCATGAAGAGCTGAAGTGATAGCTGTATACTGTATGTGTCCTACAGCTTCGTAGCAACTGAGACTTTTCTCTTCTTATTTTTAAGCATTATTTTAAATAATTTTTATTATCTTGTGGTTAGAGATGAGGGTTTTTAATTATTTAGAATCAACTTTTTTTTGATCCTTTAGTGCAACATTTTCAAAAACCATGTTATATATGTAAGTAAAGGTGTAATATTTAAGTTGCAACACTCTAACATAGACTGAAAATCTATATGCATAAGTAAAATAAACACACTTATTATGTATCACTGCCTTTAACATTTTTTTCTACACAGGAAGCAAGATTGACATCTGAATAAAAATTAATATGCAGTAGATAAATTCTATATTAGAAATATTTCCAAAGAACAATTATAAATAACAGCTATCATTTCTTGCCCATTGAAATGTACTAGTACTGTGAAAACATTTTAAAAATACTCATTATGTAATTTGATCTTCCAAACAACCCTGTGAAGGAACTGCCTTCACCACTGACAGATGAGAAAACTAAAGGTCACAGGAGTGAAGTGACTCGCCCAATTTTACATATTTTGTATATAATAGAATTTGTGTCTCTCTGAATCTAAAGTGTTAATCACCCTGTTATTATGCAAGGAAATTTCATTTGCTAGCTATCTACTTATGAAGTCTATATTTAGTTTCTATCAAGAATCATGTCAGGCAGGACTTATCTGTGGTAATGACCCAGGGGCAGATGCTACTACAATGGCTCCAGTGCACCTGAGAGGAAGAGGCGACGTGGTCATGACACAGCAAATTTGGATATGACCAGACATTTGAGAAAGTGAGTGCGACCTGTTAAGGAGATCCAGGACACACTCCCCAGCCCTGCACCTGGGACCAATCAGCAAGTTCTATCTTTGATTTTCCTAGTGTGAAATCAGGCAAGTTTTTGATAGGATGGCCTAAATCTGATGCCAGAATGGGACATGCAGACTAAGTCAGCTATTAATCTACTGACCACCATCAGTCTTTCAATCCCCTACTCTCAACATGCTTCTTTTCCTATCTTTAATAAATGTAAATCTTTGTTGTCTTTTATGTTTGTCTCATCCAATGCTTGGCTCAGGACTGATGGAATCTGGGAAGAATCTCTAGAAGAAGCCCAGAGTATTCAAAGCACAGGTACCTCTCAAACAGGAAGCAAGATAGCGACTCAGAGGTCTGGCACACTCTTAAAATGAATCACTCTTACAAGAAGTAACTCAAGGTCCTACAAGAAGGACCCACTCCCTTTGCTTCCAGTGACCTAACCTGCTTCACTGGTCTCCACTTCTTAAAGGTTCCGTTACTTCCCACACTGGGACACTGGGGTTAAAGCTTCCAAGAAATGAACTGCTGGGGGCGCAAAACATCCAAACCATGATACCTATCCTCAAACTACACTTCCTCCACAAAGTCTGGGCTGACCTTGAAAGCATAGCTTTTTGTCCCATTCTCTGGGCTTCCAGAGACCTTGTGATACATCTATATTGGTCTATTCTATTATAATTATTTCATTAGCTTTTGTTCACCTTTTCATTTCAAAGGTCTATAGGCATAGTGACAACAAACACTTGTTTATTGTTTGTATATCAGGCAAAGTTGTAAGCACTTCTTGTATTTAATCCTGACATCAAGATAGGGATGATCCAAAGGGGTAAACTTGCTTGTCTAATTTCACACCAATTTTAAGTGGAAGACCTCATATTTGAACCTAAAGGATATAATTGCAGAAATGAGTTTTTAACAATAGAACACCACTCAAAGCTGCATATTAGAGAAACAGTTGTGGATATGTAAAGGAAGAAAATGAAGGATTAGCAAACCCAATTACATGATTCTATTAATAAGCAACATGAGCAACCCCAACATGCCATAGTTACACAGAACTACATACAGAGAAAATAATAAAATGATGATATTCTGGTAACAAAATTTGAAGAATTTAAAAGTTTAGTTTTCTTGCAATTAAAGTATAGGAGTGCTAGATATCATTTTGTTTTTACATCCATTTTTAACCCTACCCTGTCCTGCCCTTTGGCCCTCCCTCCAGGGTAGGAGTAAAGACTAAGCCTTGCTTTCTCATAGTAGCCAGTGGTCTGCGCTCCTGGCTTTCTGTGGAAGGGGTGGAGGAAGGTAGTAATTTCGGTAAGACGCTGGTATGAGGAAGTAAGAAAGAAAAGAAGGCAGTGTACTTCCTGCAGCCACATCCTTCTTTGCCCTGTCAGTACAGGATGGCTATCTCTCAATAAACTCCAAGATATGCAAGCCAGCCCTCTCCACATAGCTGTCATTTGAGTGTCACTAGCTGGGGTAACTATAAAACCTCTTGCCAGTTTCCTTAAGTTCTGCTCATATTTAGCCGATGTGAGTATATTATTTGTTTTCTACAGGATGTCTTCGGATACAACATAATTTATCAATGAAATCCCTATCAAGATAGAATCTAGTTAGTATCCCACTAATCCTTGATCTTATTGTCTTATAATAATTTTGTCTATCAGAATATAAAATGAGGTTGTGGTTTCTTTAACAAAAGTTGCCTCACTGGCAGCTAGATTAAGATCCGTGTATAATGATACAAGTAAATATGGAAGTAATACAGTAAATATCTACAGTAGCTATCTGTCCCTAGAGTCAGAGGTTAGGACCCAGAGTAACATCTGGTTCTTCTCTATTTATCCCCTACTCTGCAGACAAAGAAACAAGACCAGGAACAGATGCTGACATAAATGCACATGGATGGCTAGAATAGATAAAGGCAGAGAACTCAGAATGGTTCCATCTACTGTGTTGAGATTGATATTGGAAATTTAGGTTTAAACAGCAATGGCTGAAATTTGTAAAAACAGCAATTTTTAATCCGCTATTTTTATTGATCACATTAACTTTGATCCACGATGCCTAAAGTAATAAAGTGTAATTTTAAATTCCATCAGACTCTCAGCCAAAGAGTCACATCTGGCCATAAAGTGACACAGAACCACTCATGGATCAATCTGTCATTTGACAGCAGTTGACACTGTGATTCAAATACTTCACAGAGAAACTGTGTAGGTTAAAGGAAAGTGATCTATAAAACTTGCAGTTTTGCTGATTCTTAATGTTAAGAAGCCTCTTGGGAATTTCATTACCTCAGCAGCAGGCTTACAAAGGTTGTGAAATATAGAATCGTGTAGCTAGAAAAGACCTTGCGAGTTAAGCTAAGTCTCACCTTCGAGCATCTCAGATAAATGAGACTACAGTCAGCATGCAAAGACAAGGAAATCCATAATCGCCTAGGTAAAAGTAATAAAGGAGGTATGTACAATCATAAATGTGTAGAGTGTTTGATAATCGTGATGAAAATACTGACATTTAAAATACTTCATACTAAGCACAAACTTTAATTAAAAATTCAGAATGGTGGCAAATATAGCTTGGGACAAAGTTTAACATTTTGTACCAAGCTGTTACAGAATGTTCACAGCCTAGAGTTACAATAATGTACTCTTTTGAGATACAGAAAATAGAAAGACTCTAAGAAATTACTCAAGTCTTGATCACATTCACTGTTAAATGCTATCAAATATCGTAATATTAAAATTAGGATCTCTTTATAATAAGGTGCTTGAGTAGCTGACAATAAATAAAGGCAATATACTGCATTTCAGAGAACCCAGAAGGAGAGATTTTGAATATTTTTACTGAAGGAAAATAATAAAATTTACCCTGATTTGAGTGTTACACTGTGTGTAGATGTATTGAAAAATGACATAATGCCATGTATATGGACACAAATAAATAATTTAAAAATACTGTGTTTTTGTTTGGTTCAAATAAAATGTGACTTAAAGTATATTAATTCAGAGTTGTTTTCTATGGCTATATTAATGTATGGATTACAAACCACTTACATTTTATTATCTCAGTGTCCAAATTGCAAATTTAGAGGATGAATTGAAGACCTGCAAGTAATGTCTGTAAACACATAAGTTTGTCAGGCTTCATAGCTATTGAATCTATGAATTTGTGTTTATGTAGCATTTTACTTTATGATAATCAGTGGTTTCCAGATTTTATTCTGCCTATGCATTCTATGGAGTTTCATGCAAGAATCTGTTCAACAATTCTAACTATCTGTACCCCTATCTCTATCTCTATCTCTATCTCTATCTATCTCTATCTCTATCTCTACTTCTATCTCTATCTATCTCTATCTCTATCTCTCTCTATCTCTGTCATCTCTATCTCTATGACTGTTTTTGTCTCTTTCTTTAGAGCACATTTTGGAATACACTGGTGGGACTAAGTTTATTTTCAGAGATAGGTCTCAGTTTTCTCAGCTGTAATGAAAAGAAACAAGTAATTTACACCTGTAGATTAGTCAATTGTTATTAATTATTTTTTCTTGAAATTTTATAATAATTTGAAATACACCACACTGTGAACAAACGTTCTATCCTGTAGTTTTGTATTTTACAAATGTATTTCATATCCAAAATAATTTAATGGGATATGGTGGAAACCAATTGGGAAAAACTCTATACTTCTTAATGATGATAAGTACTTCAGTTCAGGGAATTTAAAGTCTAGTCTCATCAGTTTAAGTGTATAATTAATTCTCTTCAGCTCAATACCTATGATTCATCCATTCTCTGTGAGAAATTGTGCCAGGAACTGTGGCCACTGGACCAACTTAGACATGATTTCTCAAAATATGCCACTTTAGCTTATGATTATTTTGAGCCAAGGGTACCTGAGCAACAGCAGATGCAGAAGGAATTTCCATCTTTTCTACCTCAGTACAGGTCATAAAATTTTACAGGAAGTTTACAGATAAATATCTTCCTTATAACAGGAAGTGAAAATCCTTGCCACTAAGGATTGGGAATCAATGAGTCTGTTATAGCTTATTTATCTTATTATCTCTAGTTTCCTCTAATATATCTCTTAGTCACCCTTCACTCTTAGCTCTCATCCACTCCCTGTATATTTTTGTGTCTTCACAAGTTTATTGTTTCTTTGTCTAATAGGTACATAAGTTTTCTGCTCTGGTCACCTGAGCTTTTCATTTCTTGTGAGATTAATGTGCATGTAAATTTTTTATCAAGCTTTTTTTTTTTGTTTGTTTGTTTTGTTTTTCTCCGGTGCTGGGAACCGAACTCTTGACCTTGCGCTTGCCAGGCAGGCACTTTGCCGCTGAGCTAAATCCCCAGCCCCTTTTTATCAAGCTTTTATGCTTTTCTCCTGTTAATCTGCCACATGTCAGTTTAACTCGTAGGCCCAGTCAGAGACTTAAGAGGGTTGGCAGGATATCTATCTTCTTCCATACCACAAAAATGTACGTGGCATAATCTGCCCTCAAAAGCCAGAGAATGTGGGAACTGCCCAAACTGATACATTTTTTAAAAATTCCTTGACATGACTGCTTAAGAAAAAAAGAACAGGCTACACTCTGGTCAAAACCATTGATACAAAATAGAAATATCTTAAATCATAAAAATAACTTCAAAAGTGAAGCTATTTCCTTTTTGTATGCTGACTTATGTGGTGTGGTATGGTTTAGGCTATTGAAGATGACACATGAAGTCACAAGGAAATTTGTGTTCCTAACTCTCATTGAAGTAGTATCCTTAAATTTGACCTACTGCTTCTTTCCTTAAGGTCCAACCTAGGAAGTATTTAGCATTTGCCCTTAGTTTGGGACAAATACTGTGTCTGTGATAAAAGGATAATGTCATATGCTGCCTGAGGGTTAGGACACTACAACACCCGGTCTTCAAAGGCACTTTCACTGTCTCAAATTAGTAGAGACTATCATTTAATAAGTCACAATAAACAGATCGTTTCCCTGTCAGTTTTTCAGGAACATTATTATTATTCCTATTTTCATTCACTAATCTATTAATTCAATCATTTCTTAGTTCATTCACTCAAAAAGATGCCTTGAAGTTTCACTATTTACTAAATAGAATGGAGTAAAATGTAGCCTAATACTGCCTACCAGAAAATGACAATCGTATATAAAGAAGTAACATAAGTTGCTTACTTTTAGAATATTATATTTTGGAGACATCAAAAAGAAAATCGAATAATTGTGCTTACCAGTGAAAAGGCAAAAACTATTGTATAATGTGAACACTAGCTAAGATTAGGCAAGTTTGCATGGATATGTAGGTTTTGAGCCGTAGTTTGTGATATTTCAGGTGAGAGGAAGATTTTTGTCTGAAGGAATGACTGTGTGAAACACATCGGCCCGTTTGTAGAATCCAAGTAGCTCAGGATGGCTGAAGTTTGGTTTTGAGGAGGGCAGGGTAAGAGATGAGGTCAGGAAGATGTGCTGTGACCCTCGTGTGTAATCTGCAGGGCATGTGACCTTATTGTAAGTAGAGATCTGCCACTGTAAAAGCACACTGAGATTACACAAGTCATAGAAAAAAACCAAATCATACATAGCAACAGTCACATTAACCTCATGTGAGATAAATGAAACGTCATACAGACTAGAGTCAATTAAAGAGACATGACCTTGTTCCCTTAGCAGCATATAATCTAAGGAAAGCAATAGAATTAAAGGAAGCCTTATTTTCAATAAGAAGAATCCATGTAACAGCACTTACCCGCACCCTCACTTAACCTGTCTATTTTTAAAATATTTTCATTTGAAGTACCTTGAATGGAAGAACAAAGTGAAATATAGATTTTTGTCTAAATCGCTGTAGCTACCTGTTTTAAAAAGTTGGCAAGCAGGGATAGATCAATATTTTCTGAACTGTAATAGCATTCAAAGTGAATGGATTTTTCTTTCAAAAGAACCTTAAGTATTAGCCCAACAGCTGCCATCAAAAACTTCAAATCACTATCACTCTTACCGTAGCTACTAGATGGTACAAGGTCTTAAAATTATTTAAAGCAAGGGAGAACAGTGAGCTAGTATTACTATGATTCTAGACACCACACTGAGAAAAGCCAGAATACAAAGAGTGAGAAGAATATGACTTTGCTTTAAAAATATCATCACAATACACTGTTGGTCTTTAAGGAATTAAGGCCAGGAGTAAGTATCACAAATCTTTCAAACTAATAGACAGTTATTGAGATCCCATATTACTGAGCTACTCATGGGGTATGGGGATATTGGGCAAAGAGTTTGCTCCAGGAGATGAACATAATATTTAATCAGACACTTTGTACCAATGGTGATGAATGTAGAAATAAGTGGATGCAATTCTAGTCTTTGCAGCTGATTTCTTTATATCAGTTAGATTCCTAAGGTTTATATTGATAACCACTGCTCTACTGTCTTTATCTGTCTTTCTTTATCTATCTAGCTCTTGGGGTTCTGTGTCAAGTAAAAATCTGTTCAGGCACACGCCTGAAATTGAAGCTAAAAGGGAGGCTGAGACAGGAAGACACAAGATTGAGGCCAGCGTGGGCAGCTTAGTGAGACCATGTGTCAAAATAAAGTCAGTAATAACAATGATAAGAAATGAAAGAGCTAGAGACATAGCTCAGTGTGCTTGAGTGCTTGCCTGACATTTATGACATCCTGCATTCAGAATTGAGTACTGAAAAAAAAAACTTTCAGGTGAGGATACTAAACTATAGTTAGAATTTGTATTATGGTGCAACTTCAAGAAAGTTATCTGTATTTTAACTCTTCTGAAATTCAAGAAATAACTGCTCTACTTTTAAAAGAATGTCAAGTTATATTCCAGATATTCTGTTTGGAGACTGTCGATAACATGTAAAATGTAGGTATCTGGTTTTATTCAACATAGTACGTACAAGACATAGTCTTTTGGGCTAATGGTTAAAAAGTTGACAAAGGTACAGACTCTGCATAAGGACAAAACATGACTTCTATAAGTATATACACAATTCAAATGCAAGACAATATGCTGTTACTTATTCAAGGCATTTCGGAAACTTAGAGGAAGGAGTGATGGTTTCAACATTGGAAGGAGAGGGTGTAGGGATGATCACAGGGAAGAAGTTGAGTTTCGTATGGTGTTAATGAATTCCCGGAGCTTTCCAGATGGAAATTAGTAAAGACTAAGGCAGAGGTAGTAGATGCTGGCAAAAGAGATCATTCTGGCAATTTCCTTGCAGTGGACGTGCAGGAGGAAGATTAAGGATTAAAATGAATTTAAAGACATTTTCTTAAGCAACATAAGATCCATGGGCTGTTAGGAGAGATTCACTTATTTTTAAAACCCAAGGACTGAATATACACAAGGACACTAACCGGGCCTTATGTGACACAGAAGTCTGAAGCAAGAGCAGGCCAGGCGGCCAAACTACGGCAGACACAACCAAGAACCAAAAAGGATAAATACATTCAGCGGGAGCAAGCTGTCTTCGTTTTCTCCCCACTTTTAACTCAGGATCAACCAAGAAAGCCAAATGTGCTGCCTGAACTCATCATAGCTCTACTTCAACTCAGCCTATTTCCAGCATCCCCATGGCAACAGCCTCCAATCATAGCTTCACTGAGCCCTTCTTTCTTGTTTAACTAGAAGATGTTTCTACTTCACTGACTGTATTTGAGTCTCTGCCAAATACCAGTGATGTGGCTAGCTCCCTTGCTGCAGCAAGCTGCAAGCTAATGGCCTTGGATCATTGTCATCTGTATGTTCTTCATTTCTTTCCAATGATCCCAGTATATTTTTAAATATAACGACTCATATATTATATATATATGGTGACATGCACACATGAAAATAAATAACTGCCAAAAATTCTTTATAAAACAATTCCTAAACCCATAAATGTATTATAAGCAATGTCTTGTGAAATTTTCTACTCTGTTCCATTCATTTAAAAAATGCAAGTTAGGCATGGTGGTGCATGCCTGAGGTGAGAGAATCTCAGGATTGAGGTCAGCCAAAGCTCTACACTGTCTCCAACAACAAAAAATAAAGAAGTGGATCTAACCTATTAAAATTACTTATTGACTCACTGAGAAATAGGACTTTTATATTGAATAAGCATTGAACATAGACCTTCTAAAGCTTGTTTGACTTCAGTCGTCTGTTCACAGTTTGCCTCTGGACTCGTTTCCTTAAACTGTTCTTAAAGAAAGTGGTGTAAGCTTTGAGTACGAATTCTTAGAACACTGAGAGATCAGCATAAAGACTCACTTTTTTAAAGAAGGCATTTAGTTTAACTTAAAGTACAATGATGTAGGAATAATAATTCAGAGAAACATAAAGAAAATGTTTGCTAAAACCAAGAAGGGAGTTTCATAAAGTTTTAATCCTTTTTGAAAAAGTCCTTTAGTTTCATCTTCCTCACAGTTTTTCTTGTCCTGTTGCGTGCTATTCAAATGAGGCTATACAACATTGGGTAGAACAAACAAGGGAAAAAAAAGAAGGAGGAGGGGGAGGAGGAAGAAAAATCTGTGTATCAGAAAGTAAAAGGGCAATGTAAGAGCAAATTCAAAACTTTTAAAAGGTTCAGTTTTCCCTGTTGAAAATAAGAGGAAAACAACCTTCATTTCTGTTTATTTTTAAGTTTTCACTCTAGAAAATCAGTAATCATCAATTTTTTCTGTTTTAAATGCATGTAAATCATTTGAAAATCTAAGTAATCCTTTTGCCATTTTTGGAAGTTACTTTGGTTTCCTCAAGGATCTGTGAACCATCTCTGAAATGCAACCACCCAGGAAGAGAGCACATATTTCTCCTAGCTTCTGTGTCAAGGTAACAACTTAACTAACTCCAAGGTTCAACACTCCCTCCTGTTATGAAAACATATGGGGGCTGGTGTGGTGGCACACACCTGGAATCCCAGAACTCCAAAGGCTGAGGCAGGATGAGTGCTGTGAGTTCAAGACCAGCCTGGGCTACACAGAGAGGTCAAGGCCAGCCAGAACTACATAGTGAGACCCTGTCTCAGAAAAACGCAAACAAACAAAGCATCTGTCTGTCTGTCTATCATCTATGTATCTAGTTTTCTGTGGAAAAAGCCAGCTAGGTAACAGAGCTGGTCATCCCAATTATAGGTAAATTTTGGATGGACTATGTATGATAGTGACTCCCTCTTTTCAGAGACTAGTTATCATTTATCTTGAAAACACATATGTAGTGGGTTGCGCGTACCTGGCTACTTAGAAGGGTAAAATATCTGTCTTTGCAAAAGACTTTAGCAAGTTGCCTAAGATGTACATTTCATTCTGCTTTAATCTTTGTTCAGTACTGAAGCAGTTTTATTCCTATATTATTTTTGTGCAGAGTTTTTCCGAGTTGGTAAGAGATTATATTTTTAATCATATTTCCTTAAGAACAACCATATATAAATATGTTTTCCTAAGAACAACTATATATACATATACATATATATATGCTTGCATATATATATGTGTGTGCATACATATATGTATATATATGGTGTTCTTCTATATATGCTGATGGAAAGGGTAGAATTTCTATTTCTTAAAAAAGTACTTTGTTTCTGAATTAAGATTTCAAGTGAAAGGAACTATGTATAGGGAAAAACAGGGAAAGCCACTGAATGATATAGTGGATTTAATAGTGAGGAAGGTAAAGCCTAAATAATTCTTACTCCATGAGTATTCAAAGAATTTACAAAACATTTAAAAATTATGATTTTTGCTTGTGGGAGGTAGAGTTCTTTACGCTATTATGTAAACGAGATTAGCCACAGAAGCTACCTCTTACTTATATAATTCTTATCTTTTTTTACATAATGTATGTAAAAATAGACTTACCATCAACGACTCCTTGATTTTCTCAAAATCATTTTAATTAACATATAATTTGTTAAAACATAGTTTTCTGAAAAACTAGAGAAATTTTAATTATATAAATTTAAATTCTTCCTACCTTTGGAATTTAGAGTCTCTTTTAAAATCAGTATTTTAACCTTTCCTTAAACTAATGAAGAAAATATTTAAAAATAGATATATATAATTAACACCCTTGAATATTTATGTTTCAGATGGAATGAAACAAACTTTATTTTTAATTGTAAATGTTCTTAAAATCTAATATGATTTATACTGTGCTTCTTACGATGAAATCTACATAAATTAACATATACTATGTAGCTAGTTTTTCTTTATAAACTCTGATGTGCATGTGAAAATTCAAAGTCAGTTGTTGACAATAAAGAACATGTAGCTATCCCTCATGTCCGATGTTTTTAAGAATAGGCATTTCATACCTATTGTATAAGTGAGATAGGATAAAAGAAGTGAAGATAGGTAGAAAGGGGACAAGGAAAGTTGTAATTCTAAAACTGTACTTTAAAGAAAACATATAGTTTAAGAACACAGAAGTTACTCAACTTTACAATAGCTTTCACTCCTCTCTTGGTAAATTTCTAAATCATAAAAATAAAGAATTTCTCATTTTCTGTTATAAGAAAGGAGGACCTTCTCAGCTATGAGTAGGCCATCACCTTTCATGTGTAGACTGAACTAAGGCTCACTAAAGATTGCCAAATTCCTCAAATCTTCACCACTAAGACCACATAAACATATAATGCTCCAGACTATGCCATGACTCACTCTCTGAATGCCTACTCCCTTTCAAGTGTGTTCTTTTATTTCTTTTCTTTTTTTTGTTTTGGTACTGGGAATCGAACACAACACCTTGCACTTGCCAGGTAGACACTTGTGCCACTGTGCTATATCCCCAGCTGTTCTTTTATTTCTGCTGAATAAATCTATCTTTGTCTCCAACTGACATGTCCTGAGAATTCTGCATTGGGAGTCAGTGAAATTATTCCACAGGTGGGATGAGTTGTGGTTCCCCATATCCTCTTTCGAGAAACTCACTGGACCCTGTCCAGTGACATAAGGATATCAAAATTCATACTGTAGTTGAAGTTTATAAAAACCGTAGAGCTTATGAGAGTAGAAGATTTGGGATTTGCATATGCTATTCATTCTGGCTTAGGACAAACCCATTTATTTCTACCTTTGGTCATAGGTGTGAACCAAAGCTTGCTTGCTTGAGCTTGCTTGAGCTTGGTGTTTCATGGTCTGACATTGTATATTCACCTGGCTCAAGGAGTGGACTTTGATTAGTCTGATTAATCACAGAAATTCCATCCCATTCAGAAATGACTGGTTTGCAATCAACCAGGGGCAGAGACATGCAAATGGGAATTTTACTAAAATCTTTTGATAAAAAGCTTTGTACTTTCTAAAACGCATTACATGTTTCTGCTTCATCTTCTCTGACTCCTGTGGTCTGCTACTTCCAAGACAGACAGAAAGCAGTGGAGCAGACGTGAATTGGGGTCAGGTTATGGGGACAAAGTTCAGCCAACCAACAGGTGGAAGCAGCTCCTCACAGTCCAGTCCACTGGATTAACATAACTGCCCCGCATCTGCTGACAAAATGAGCAAGAAGGAAATAAATAACTCTTGTTTTACAATACACTGGACCTTTCAACAGCACAAATGCAATAATACTCACTGAAAACCTACAGAGGAAAATATCATAAATAGATATGGTTTAATAAGGTATGAGCTTTTATGACTCTTATCAATCTTTATTACCATGAGCAAGAAAAATCCTAAGTGGGGAATTTCATACTTCTGCAAAGAAATTTTTGGTGAAAGGCCAGGAGCCCAAAATGGAGAACAAGCAGATTGCAAGCACAGGGCTTCTGGATTCAGACAAGATCAAGGCAGTAGGACAGGAGAAGAGGCAGGGAAAGGAGTCTCAAGGAAAATGCAGAAATAGTTGGACTTGTTGAATGGATTGTTGAGTTCTTGAGTAGAAACCACTTGAGAAGTATTTTTGTATGCCTGGCACCCAACAAAATGGGAAGAGGCCACTATGGTATTCTCTCTCTCTCTCTGTCTGTCTCATCTCTGTCTGTCTGTCTGTCTTTCTCAACTGTTATGCATCATGGGACAAATCACAGGTGGGAACATTGGAAGTCAAAAATAAGTCTCATTAGAAACTCTAGTCCACACTAAGTAGCTATGACTGGACTAACCGCAGTCTGGCTTTATGAATTGTTGCTACAGTTGATTTACTAAGAACACATGTAAACAACACTACGATGATATCATGCTTTTTAAAATAATAATGTAATGCTTGTATATCAAGGTGCTCTTATTGGGACTTCCTCATGACTATTCAGGAACTGGTGGGCTGTGGACATCTGTGATACAGAAGCATAAAACAAGAGAAAAATAAAATGTACGCATGCCTGAGGGAGAGAGAGGAGAGATGAGGAGTGCTGAGAAATGTTGGCTTTCAAACTTCGCTGGCCTTCAAGAGTGAATTTGAGTTCAGACAGAGAATGAAGCTGGGGTCCGAAGGTCAATGTTAGTGAGTCTGTGTATCTAGACTCAGATTCCGTTGTCCTCAGATGAGAAAGTGAATGACAATTTGAAGAAAAATCTGTTGCCTTCTCCAGTGCTTTGCTATCAATATCCTTAACCACAGATGTTCCCAGGGCTTAACCCAGGGCCTCACCAGGGATCACCAGCCAGTGGTGGCTTTGTCAAACAGACAGTAAAACTTCTTGTCAGCTGGTAAGAAGAAGCGTATGACTGTGTCTCAGTCAGGTATATTGAGGGCAATGCAAACATTTAAGTAATCTCCTTAGGTAACATGGTTTCTACTAAACTGATCTCTTTATTCCTGTTGGCTCTCCATGGCCTCCTCTAATTAAAGGATGGGCTTATGAAACATTGAGGAGGCTGGCGGAATGGGGGAGGCATTCTTCCATTTGCTTTTTGATGGATGCCTTATGATTTTACTGTCACTGCTGATATAATATAACTGGTGTAACAATTCTTTGGACTGAGGAGTCTCAGGTGTTATTGTTACAGTCTAGGTTTATGAAGAGTATCCAAAAGCTCTGATGATTTGCTCTCAAGATACTGGTGATTTGTAGCTTTTTTGTCTGTTTGTTTTTGGCTTGTTCTTTGACAAGGTCTCTTTCTGTTGCCCAGGCTGACCTCCAACTTATGATTCTCCTGCCTCTTCTTGAGTACCTGTGATTATAGGATGCACCAGCATCCTTGGCTTTGCTTTATAGCCTATTATTCTCGAGTCTCAGCTGGTCTGTAAATCCTACAAGGAGCTCCTTACTTAATCTCTTGGACAGATAGGCATTTCTGCAGTCTTAAAACATGACAAAACTGTGTGGAACCGAAAGGTCCAATATTTTTCTCGTTCCATACTGAATGGAAAACTTGATTCATACAAGGTTTGTACTGATGTACACAAGGTTTGCACACTTCTTCACTCCACTCAACACTTGGGAATGCTGGTGTTAATTTTTCTTTTAAAAGAAAGGAGAAAAGTATCCAAAATTGTGAACCACAGGCTTGTGGTAGGACTGGCTACTTCATACCCACCCATTGTAGAAAGCCCAAAGACCTTGCTTGCTCAGGGAGAAAGGATATCTCATTTATGTACCATGGAGGAAATGCTATGATACAAGTCCTCTATTTTGAAGTTTTCATAGCAGTAAAGACTTCAGGGAACTCATTTTTTATTTTTATTTTATGATCTAGGATAATAGCCATATGCATAGCAATCCAAGAAAGAAAAGCATTATATAACAAAACTTTATTTTGTATATTTATAATTCTGAATTTATTTTTACTATTTTTACTTAAAAATCCTAGCTTATTCTTTAGGACCTATCTAAAGTGTCACATCCTCAGGCAGCTATTACTATATTCTATTTTTAACAACTCATTTCTGTTTGTTCTAACTGCAAAGACCACATATTGAAACTATTTGCTTGCTTATACCTTTCCCCAATTTTGTCAAAGTTTGTAGGTGCATGGACTTTGTCTCCTCATCACTTCAACTGCAGCATGCAATACAGGTACCTGAGATGAAGCAGGCAATTAAAATTACAAAAAAATCTTAAAAGCAAATTAGGTCTTATAAAATGGAGATTAATACTCTTTTCTCTTTCAAAAAATTTAAAACTGGACATTTTTCAATGGAACAGAAAGGTATTCCCTGTGTAAATTTATTCTCAATTTACTGAAGATATTATTCTGATACCAAAACAACAGAAATTATCAAACTAATGGCCATATTTAATATATCAAACTTCATGTGAGTGAAATAATTTAACTAGGTACATCATAAAAAGTCTTAAAATATAAAAACACCATATATCATTGCCATGTGTAGAAATACGGGGATCGAAAATCACATTAGAAGTTTAAGTAAAAGTAATGTATGTTTTCCAAAAACACAAATTAGAATTTGAGATTCAAAGGTCAGTAATAGAAGAAGCCCACAAAAGTCAAGAGAAAATGAGAGTAGGTATATATTTAGACTATGCTACCATGACAAATAACACAGAATGAATAGCTTAAACAATAGGTATTTCTTTCTAACAGTTCAGGAGACTGGGAAGTCCAAGACCAAGGTGCTGGTGCATTTGGCTCTTGGTAAGGGCTCCTTTCCCAGCTTGCAGACAGATACATACTTGATGTATCCAAACATAGTAAAGGGAGGCAGATACAAATCTCTCTCTCTCTCTCTCTCTCTCTCTCTCTCTCTCTCTCTCTCTCTCTCTCCCGCCCCCGCCTTTTTCTGTGCTGAGCAACGAACGCAACTCCTTGTGCTGAGCTATATCCAAATACTCTCACATGAAGATGTAGGTAGGGCTTCTAGATATTAATTTATTTTGGGAGGAAAGAACACAATTCAGTCTTTACCAGTGGGTAAAAATACGAAAAGTTATTAATAGAAAAGCTATTAAAGCGGAACTTTATTTATAACAGGTGATGCAGGTAAAAAGAGTTCATATTTAGGAGCCATTCCAAAGCTCATTTGAAATACCTTCAGCACTAAAAACTTAATGGGACAACTAAGCAAGGAAAAGGCAGGCTCACTTTTCTTAAACGTCCTCTGGAGTAGCGTTCTAGCAGTGACTTAGATTCTTGCTACGAATTAGATTGTGTGCTCCATGACTGCATTCAGGCGAGGTTTGACAAGTGGACAAGACAGACGCCATCTTCATTGGCATTTTTGTTCACGAAGGAAAGCAAGGTTACTGGTTTCTCTCAAGTTAAACCCATGTGCTGTTCATTTATGATGTCAAAAGCCCTGATCCTTTAATGGAAGACTTTGTTGATACCATTACCAACTTAATCATTATTTCCCACTGACCTATCTGGGTCAGAAGTATCACTCTTCTGGAAAGGTTTTTTTCTTATTATTTTTGTATTTTTTCTAGGAAACTTGGTCTAGAATTTGTACTTCTCATCACTCAAAAAAATTTGTGAGAACCAAAACATTTGAATTTAAATTATTTTCTACTCTAAGTGGATTTCAAATTTTCTTTTCAGCTAGATCCCGACTGCTACAATATTTTAGAGAGTGGAACATGAAATAAACTACTTTGTCAGTACAGGTATTCAACCCAAACTATGGGGTATAAAATATTAAAATCCAGTTCATCTATAGAATGGTTATTTAAAATAGACATTTTAAAGCACCTTAGGTCTCTATAAATCCTATGTAGGAAGTAAACATCACGTTCATTGCCTGCAGAGGTAGGAGCAAACTCTGAACCGACACAATGACAGTGTGCCAGGCAACTCAGTCCCTCTCCAAGATGAAAGTGAGTTTTTCAAGAAGTACTCACTGCAACCTTCTTTGTGCAAAGCATAGTACAAGATTTTGCTGTAATAAAAAAGCTCATGATCTAGATTTCAAATAGAAATTATTTAGAATGTATGCCTTATTCCAAATTGCACATTCTCTCACCTCTCTCTCTCTCTTTCACACACACACACACACACATCCAAATTTTCCTTAAGTAATATGAAAGAGGGGGTACAGAGAGAGAAAACAAGAGATACACTGAAGGGAAGTTTATGTGACTTGGTGACTACTATTCTGAACCATCAGTTTGGAACATACCTTCTTTTACTCTTTATATAAATCTACCTTTTATCAGATATAATTCAAGTCCAAGTTGATCTGTCAGTTCACAATACTTTGGTATAGGAGGGAGGCCTATCACATTGCTAGTCATGTGCATATGTCATGGCAACACGAAGTTAGAATGCCTCACCTCCCAGAACAATGCTCTACTGGAACTGGTTGCCTTTCTCACCAATCAGAAGCTTTAACTCGCTCATTACTGAGATATTATGACATTTCTGCATATGAAAAACAGGGGAAAAAAACCAGCAAACCATAACCAGGAAAAGCACAACTCATCAGGATTCTTTGATTCAGTAACAATGGCATTTAAAACATTAGAGGGGCTGGGGATTTAGCTCAGTGTCACAGCACCTGCCTGGCAAGCTCAACGTCGTGAGTTCAATTCCTGGTCCCGTAAAAACAAAACAAAACAAAACAAAACAAAACAAAACAAAACAAAACACATTAGAATGTCAAATATATGATCGAATAGATTCTATGAAGTTGAGATATATAGGATAAATAAATGAAAGAGTAGTAAATACTTACCAATGATAATAGTTCCACAGTCTCTGTCCTTGGATTAGCAAAACCATGTTGTCTAGGCTTTTATTAATGTTTTTCTCATCTAGGTACTCTTGCTTTTTCAGCTTTTGGCCCTAGTTGATATTAAACTAAACATCTTGCAAGGACCTAGAACTACCTTTGCTCTTCTACTTCCTGTCCCTTGACTGTCATTTACTGGCCTCTCAAATGCTATCACTATTTTTGGATGAATGGCATCATTGTGTTGTACGTATACAATATTCATGAAAATTGCTCAGTATTAAACAGTAACAATAAAATACAGGACTAAGACTTTCTCAGAATGTAATAATCTTGCATTCTTCACATGTATGTTGACTGATACATGACATTCTTGAGCTGGAAATCTGACTGCAAGCTGCTATGTGTACAAATTTGGAAATGTCACCTTTTGGAGAATTAATTTCATTATATGAAAAGGATAAGACAGGTTATGTTGGGAATTTTCTTAGATAATTCAACACTAAGTGTTCAGTAGAAATAACTGTTGGGATGGTCTACAAGGTGACTGTCCTGACTGTAAAACTTCAGCCACTTAAAACATAACAAATGCAAGAAGGTTTTTCCAAAGGAAAAGAGATTAAGGGGCCATAGCAATTCATTAAACCTGATAAATCTTGGTGAAGAATACACACATTTCTCTTTACATTCTTTTAACTTTTCTAAGGAATTTTTTAATTTTCAAAATAAAAATAAAGAGCAATGAATGACTCACCCAGAAGTAAGTCAAAATTCATGAACTGTAGAAAACAGTAATAAAAATAAAATAAATGAATCATAACTTAAGTGAGAGTATCAAAATGATTCATTTGTAAATGAGGATAAAAATCAGAAAATATTTTAAGTTTTCTTCATAATGTATTCTTGACTATAAAATACACAATACGCTAAAACAGAATCACAAATGAGCACTTTGGAGTAACAAGCAAGTCACATGAACTGTTTATTGATGACTACCAAAAGTAATTATCTGTTAACATATTAATAAGATACAGAGTTGGATTATTAGTTGAAAATCTGAAAGTCTAGAAATGTAATAATTACCAACTTTCACATATACAGTCACTTGCATAGCCTGAACGAGATATTAACACTCAGAAAAAGCAGATCCAAAGCTCATATTACAGAATTCTTAGTTAAAAATTATGAGCATTCATGTTCTCATGGATTTTCTTGCCAGTGTGACAGGATATATGCTATTCCTATTTCCTAAGCGGGGGGATGCCCTCCTGCTGTGCCTCTAATGGGTCAAAACATTGTTCAGTGCATTTCTCACAAGATATCTTTTTATATTTTCCAGTTATTGTGGTGAAGATATTAGACTTGACATGTCACATCTCACACTCATGATGGCAGGAAATGGTTCAGTGGATGTATTTCATTAAGGTGTAAGATAAATTCTAAACATCAAGTGTCAACAACAATGACTTTTCATTTCTGTCGAGAAGAGCTATTGTTTTGTTGTGAACACCTTACGAGTCCTTATGTTCAGAGTTCATCTTCCATTGCTCTCTAGGTTGCAGGTATAATAATGACCTAATGTTAACATGGGAAGCACAAGAGTAGAAGCACAGGGTTTGGCATGAAACTACACAGGTTTAAAGCCTATCTTGGCAAAGCGCCTGCCTGGCAAGCGCAAGGTTGTGAGTTCGGTTCCCGGTACCGGAGAAAAACCAAAAAAAAAAAAGCCTATCTTTATTGCAGCCCACTGTGTAACTTTGAGGACATTACATACAATTACAAAGGTTCTATTTCATCATCCCTATCACAGGGAATATAATAATAACCACCTCATAAAATTCTCAGCCAGATAAAATGAAGTAATCAACACAGACATTGCTTAGTACATTCCAAGCACACCAATTCATTTATTTGATAAATGTTTTCAGAACCCATTCTGACCCAAGTATTCCTGTAGGCACGTGGGTCCTATCAGTGGGTGATGAATAACCTCCTCCTCTCTGCCCCACAAAAAGGGGGGAAAAAGAAAAGATCTGCCATTGTGGAGTTTATACTCTAGCCTAGGAGATAGTATGTAACAAACAGGATAAAATGAGACAACTGTGTAACAAGCTAATAAGTGCTAAATGGAGCAGCATAGAAAAATGTGAAAGGATCAACAGGTTCCAGTTTTTCACATAATGAATAAGGCAGGTCCCCTTAAAAATGGCTTTTGAGCAGATGAAAGGATTACCCACACATATATTAAGGAAGAAGCTCCCCGGAAGGATTATGCCCAAGTGTTTTAAGAGGAGAAAGAAGTCCACAATATGATCTAAGTTTTCAGGGGATCATTGAGCTGATGGGTTGAGGAGAAGAGTAAAAGAATGGACAAAAAAAGTCAGCTAGGAAGTGATGGCTCTCATACAGGTGATTGGTGGTAAGCTGGCTAAGAACCCAACAGTGCAGATGGTAATAAAAATTAAACTCTGGATGTGCCTTCAGAGAGAAGCAAATAGCATCCACTAATTGATGAGATAGAATGGTAAAAGGTGAATCAAGTATGTCTCTAGCAATTCCCATCTGAGCAACTGAAGAATGACGTTTAACTCAATGGAGACAGAGAAGAAAGACTTACAGCAAAGCTGTCTGGGAAGTACTTAGTTGAGGTTAGGAAGTATGTTAGTATCTACACGCAGATGTAAAGAACGTTGCTGTATGTCTGGAGCTCCAGCAGGACATGCAGGCTGGCGATGTAAATATGAATTGATGCGTAGATGGTATTTACAGCTATGGAACCCACAGCAAATCACTGAGGGATTGTACTAAGGAAAAAAAGATGGCAAAAATCATCAAATGTAAGTGGGCAGAAGAAATAGTGTAGCAATAGGAAATCCCAGAGAGTAGATTTAAGAATTATACAATGTAGGCATCTCTAAACTGATTTCCACAGTGGTTTCACCAGTCTGCATTCCCATCAGCAGTGGAAAAGAGTTCCTGTTTCGCCACAGCTGCACCAACATTTGTTATTGGTTGATTTCTTAATGCTAGCCATTCCTACTGGGGTGAGATGAAATCTCAGTGTTGTTCTAATTTGCATTTCTTGAATGACTAATGATGTTGAACATTTTCTCATGTATTTATTTGCCATTTGTATTTCTTTATCTGAGAAATGTGTATTAATCTCAGATGCCCATTTTTGGATTGGGTCTTTGAATTTGGGGGGGCTGATGTTTTTTAATTCTCTATATGTTCTAGATAGCAGACCTATGTCTGAGGGAGAGTCAGCTAAAATATTTTCCCAATTTGTTGGTTTTCGTTTTACTCTGCTGGTGATTTCTTTAAATGTGCAAAATCTTTTTAGTAAGATTAGATCCCAGTTGTTGATTCTTTGAAGTATTTTGCCTGCAGTTTGTTTTTTGTTCATGATCTCTCTGACTACCCCTATGTCTTCAAGATTTTTACTTGATTGCTCTTCCAATAGGTCTAGGGGGTCCCTTTCACACCAACTCTTCTCCTTCCGGGTATTTTCTCAGAACTTCTGAAAACATCATATCACAGCGATATATGTGCACCCACATTTATAGCAGAGCAATTTGTAATAGCTAAATCATGGAAGCAACCCAAATGTCCATCCACTGAGGAATGGATAAAAAAATTGTGATATTTTTATATAATAAAATATTACTCAGCTATAAAAAGAGACAAACTCCAGGCTTTTACAGGTAAATGGTCACAACTAGAGACCATATTCATAAGTGAAATATATCAGACCTACATGTGTAAGCAAAATATTGTCTCACTAGTGTAAGTATCTGAAAGAGTGAATAAAAATTAGGAGGTGTGATAGACATTATGAAATGAAAGGAAACTGCTCAAAAGTAAAGAGCAACTGGGATAAGGGAAAAGAGGAAAGAAAGGAGGGGAAATTATGTATACATGTATATACAGGATAGCTAACATAGTTATACTACTGACTTCTATTGCTTTACTGAAATGAACAGGTAATGATTAATTATTTGATCAATCTTGCATGTCTCTATTTGTTTACCTGAGAAACCACTTTGAAGACATAAATATGTAATACAACAACCATTGTTAATTTCCTATCACTTCATCTGTAATTCAGTATTGCTTGTACTGTTCTTATGCTATTTTGTAAATGAATGTTTGTTAATGTTTTGTTCTTTTATTTTTAAAATAAATTTTAAAAAATTATACAATGTATATATGCACCAAGCATTGTATTGTAGTTCCATTAATATATTTAATGTTTATGTTTCTCTGAATCAGTTATACATACACACATACATAGGTATATACATACATACATGCACATAAAAAACAAAGAAATCCCAGAGACTGTAATGTCTTAGAATGGAAGTAAATAAAATTTATGAGGAAAACAGCATTTGATACGGAAGTAAAGCTTGCTGATTTGTCAAATAGGATGTATACAAAGAATATAATTTTCTAGGAGATGTAAAAATGCAGAGGATATTTTTGACCTTGACATGAGAAGCTTTGGTTTCAAATCGGTAGTGAATGCCAGTTTGAGACAATGAATCTAAGAAACTATGGGAAAAGACAAACCAGATATAGCAACAGTGGATCAGTATTTTCAGAAAATTTGCAGCAAAGAGAAACAAGATATATGGCAAAAGCTGTCAGGGAAAGGAAAGTCATGACGGGAGAGCTAAATCTATGCTTGTATGAATAAGGAAATGATCACATAGAGAGGGTAAACTTGACATGCGGGAGAAAGAGGTGTCACACTTGGCCAGACAGTGGGATTCAATGTACTAGTGCATGTTCTAGTGTCACTCGGAAAATTGCTAGTTGATTTAAGTAACAGATGAGAAGCCACCATAAGTTGGTAAAGATTTTGACATCTGTGTAGATGTGGTAATGTTATGGTTGATATATTGTGTCAACTTGGGGAGTCTAGAGGTTTGGCTAAGTGACTCAGCGGGAAGACAGGGTGCTTACTTTGTATACATCCTGAGCCTGTGGAAGAGGAGGGCATGGAGATTATGTGAGAGCTACACGGCCCTTAGGTGGGGGTAGCCTGTTTACAATGTAAGGGAGGGAAAGAGGCTCCTTGACACCATTCTACCCGTTTGCGCTGGCTGTTTTGCTGTTCAGCTGCCATTCCCCCCTTTGCTCTTGTTGCTTTGCTACCTTCTGCCTTGGAGCCAGCCAAGTATGGACTGAAACCTCCACAAACTGTAAGCTAAATAAACCTTTCCTTCCTTCATTTTGGACGTTGGATATTTTGTCTCAGCAACGAGAGAAAAGAAACCAAGACAGGTACTACATATGGTTCATGAATAATTTAATCTAAAACAAGATTGAGTTTAATTCCTTTAAGTCCTCCTGTATTAGTTCAATCAGTAGTATAAGAAATCCAAATCAATGAAATCTAAATCAGTTTTATATAACATATTTATGAAAAGGCATTTCTAACATAAACTGAAACATGTTTGGCTTTTCTCTCTTTTGTATATGTTATAGAAAGAATCGGCCATCAATTGCATTTATTGGCTTTCATAATCTGAAGATTCAGTATTTCCAACTATATTACCTAATTTAGAGAGAGGAAAAAAGATCTAAAGCATTTCTTTCCAATTAGCTGTCACTCAAATATACATTATGAAGTTTGAGTTCCTTTAATTTTAATTTTAAAGAGAATAATAAAAAAGAACAATAGCAAAATACCAACAATACAGACAAAAACAAAACAAATTAATTCATAAAGTATTTCTTTCTTGTTGTTTTATTAGTGAAATGAGATGCATATGAGAGAAGAAATATGAAATCGCCACTTGTACATGACTGTTCTGAGCAAGGAGGCTACTGCTTCCTGTCTAGAGGTGTTGGTAGTAACTCTCTAATTACTCTTCTTTAAATATGCTAGCTCTGTGCTGTTAATTAGTGTTTCACCTCTGTGTTCTCCCAGTCTTAGATTCCATTCTAAATATTTAGTCAATGACTATATATTTGGCCAGTAGTCAAGAACAAGAAAAGCAATTTCAAAGAAAGAAGAGGATGGAGGTGGTGAAGGAATAGATATTATAGAGGATCATATTTTCCCATGCTTGCATAAGCCTAGGATGGAGCAGAATAGCTGGCACATAGTATACCAACAGCAAAGTTTCCTGACAGATTGCAAGCTTGAGTTTAGGCTGCAGTTTTGAAGAAGTATTACGTACACAATAGAATTTTAGTCACTCCTATTTTGAAATTCTACATTTTTTACACATTTATTCACACAGGTAAGATAAAAAAGTGACTGAAGGTAGTCCAAGTACTGGAGATAACTGATTACAAATTTGAAATGGTATAAAGTGATGATTTGACAAGTTACATGTGATCAAGCAAGATAGTAACAAAAAATATAACTATATTACTCAATTTGTTTAACATCATTCTTCAGGTATTATTTCTAAACCAAAGCAAAACAAAAAACAAAACAAAACAAAATAAAAACAAACAACACCAGACAGTATTATATATCATTACAGTCTAGCGATTTTCTTGATTCAAAATATATTTTGAATCAAAACTGAAACTATAAAAATGCATAATTATTTTGAACACTTACAGAAATTTCCTCATGTATACCAAGTTATGCACAATACATTTTTCATATATTGTATTAATGCAGGGTTGTGAGGTGTAAAATCCTCAACAGTTCATCAAAGAAATACACTGTGAACTGCTTCTGATTTTCCACCAACTGAATATAATCAAATTAATTGGTTGTAGTGCTACAGATATGAGATTATGAGCAAAGCAACATAAACATAAAGGGTCTTTTTTATTGAGTAATCATAATCTTCTGTGGCTTCTTTCCAGCTCTGTTTAGTGTGTGAACAAGATATTTTCTGTTAAATTAAACTAACAAAGGGGGTGATTGAGTATTTAAACTCCAAGGACTATTCTTGGAGGGCATTGCACACTGTTTCGAGATTCTTAATGACCTTAGAGGAAATGGCATAATTTTCCTTCCTAGTTTGAAAATTGGCTTTAAAAAACTGCTTACCCTCAGCCAATATATAATTAAAAAGAATAGATTCAAACTTAATTGCTCCAGTTTTTATACTAGTGCCATTGTGTAGTACTTGTCATTTTACAGCATATGATTACTGAGATCTAGGATTGATGGCATAACATCGGTCTATTTTAACACTACCTTTCTAAAATAAGTACATTTTATTCAAAATGAAATGGAATAGTAAAATATTATTGGATTCTAAATAGCATTTTAAAATTATTTAAAATCTGGGTTCACTAGATGGAAAGTCATTTCATTAACTAAAAAAGATGAAATGATTGAAAAATTCAGATAATTAAATCTCTGTATTGAAAATTCAACTTATCGTATTTTCCAGACTATAAATTCTTCAGTTGTACTGGCATCACTTCAAAATTATTTGGTGTACTGCTGATTTCCTGTTCTGATGAGCATTTTCATGTTTCAAGTTAAAAAATGAAGGCATTAACAACATAGTTAATTGAGGATAGATATATGATAGGAAATGAAGATCATTTGGAAGCATTAAAGCTGGGTCAGCTGAACCTGTAGTTCCCCTTTTTTATGATTAAAGTGCACTTAAAATAATATACTGACTATGAAAACCTAGCAATAACAGTAAATTTCTTAGGTGAATGATTTTGAAAATTGAACAGTAGAAACAAAGATACTATAAATTCCAAGGCACTGAACAAAAATATAAGAGCTACATATATATTTATATTTGCAATACCTTTACTAAAAATAATATAAAATAAATAAATTATATGTATATAAATGTCAGTAACAGTTACTTCCTAAACATAGAAATGTACAAAGCCAAGCACCTCTCTACTTTTAAAACATTTCTAAAACATTTCTACTATTTAAGAATGAGCACTGCTGTTGATTTTTTCCTCAGATTTTGCCTTATTCACTTATATGTACATATTATTGTTTTGAGGAAGAGTTTTTCTTCTGCCACTTCTTTGGTTCTTTTAGCACTTATAAATACTGTTCCTTGTTCACACTTAAACATTCAAATTATTTCCTAAAGAAAAACAATTTTTTGAATTGCATTAATATTAGTGATCTCTAATGGAAAATTTAGGAGTTGCATATATTTTTATTTTTTTTTCATAAATTAGAAAGTATCAGAAATTGGCTCATACCCTTACATACATTTGAGAAGTGGAATATACAATTATAGAATTCTCTACATATTCTAGATATTAGTTCTTTGCGTGAGGTCTAGCTAGCAATTCTTTTTTCTGTTGATCATGAGACAGGAGACAGCCTTCTATTAGCTAGTAAGGACAGTGGCCCAAGACGGAGTTGATAAGACCAAAATGGAGACTGCTAAGATCTTACCAAAACACCCTCCACTTGTCCTTCTGCTGGCCAGGACCTGCCTAGAGCATGGCCAGAACATGGACAGCCATTAACTCAAGGGCACATGGACCCAGCATGAACACTGTGTAAACACTGCACAGAATGGCCCTGAAAAGGATGCAGTCTCCTATAGGACAGGACCATATGATTTGTATGGGGCCTGCAGTCTTCTAACCTTAAAAAAAAAACCTTGACAAAGAGCCTTCATGGGTTTCCCATGCAGGACCCCTTCTCTGTTACTGGGAGCTCTACTTTCATGCCTTTATATCTTTTGAATAAATGAGCTTGTGCTGTGGAGGATCCCACATGTGATTATGCTTACTTGAATACAGTGCAGGCTGTAGAGAGGTGGCTTCCCCAAATTGGCTTTCAGTTTAATTAGTGAGTCTGTCTGGAACTGGGTATTCATCTTTATGAAAGCAGGTGGCTGGTGACAGACTAGCATTGTCACCAATGGCCATGGTTGAGCTCAGATAGAGGAGTAGTGATACCACGGGGCTCAGATATGAGACAACATCTTTGCTGAGGTCTGCATGACTCCAGAGGATAATTCCTCCCCAGAACTGGCTACTGAGCAGGTTACTCATTAACCATAATCTAAATCTGGCTGTTCTGTTCCTTCTGCAAGAATGCTTTGCTCCCTCTGGTACAAGCCTTGCTGGCCTAGCCACTTGTCTACTGCATCCAGCTGCCATTTTCTCCGATGATCAACAAATACCAAGGTTCTGGCTGCTCATGGCCTTTGTTCTTTGTGAACAACTGGTCATCCCAGATGCCTGCTCCTTTTTCTCACTGTGTGCTGTAACACCGGGCAGGAGATTGGAGCGCACTGCAGGGGTCTCTGGTACTCCGCCTGTGGGTTCATTGTTTATCACTGAGGGAATGGAGCCTCTCTGTGAGCAACGTCTTTCTCCTTTGCTGTGCAGTTTTTAAAATCTGATATAATCCCATTTGTTGAGCCTTGGCATTATGACTTGTGTAACTGGTATTCTGTTCCAGAAGTCCTCATGTATGCCTACATCTTTAAGAGTTTTACCAAATTTTTGTTACAGCAGGATGAGAATTTATGCTTTTATGTCTAGGCTCTGATCCTCTTTGATTTGACTACAGAGTGAGAGTTATAGGTCTGGATCCATTATCTTGCACTAGGATAACCAGTTTTCACAGCAGCTTTTATTAAAAAGGCTATATTACTCTCCAGTCTATACTTAGCCCATTTGTCAAAAATCAGATGGTGGAAGATTCTTGGGTTTATTGTTGTATTTTCTGTTCTATTCTATTCCATTGGTCAGTATATCTGTTTTTATGTCAGTGCCATGCTTTATGTGCTATTGTAGCTTTGTAATATAAATTGAAGTCTGGGACTGTATTGCCTCCTGCTTTACTCTTGCAGGATTGCTTTCAATATTTTGAGTTTCTTCTGATTCCATAAAATCTTTAGCAGTTTTTTTTTTTTTCTACTTTTGTGTAAAATACTGGTGGTATTTTGATTGGAACTGCATTAAACCTATACGTGAGTTTGGTAATATGGCCATTTTGATAATATTGATTCTTCCTATCCAGGGACAAGGATGTCTTTAAATTTTCTAATGTCTTGTTTAATTTCTTTTTCCAGAGCACCAGGGTCTGTGTTATAAAGTTCTGTCACTTGCCAGTTTAGCATAATTCTTAGCTATTTAATTTTTTTTTTTGCAACTTTAGATGAGATTGTTGTCTTGAATTTTTTTTTCTCAGAATGTTCATGTTTAGTGTATAAGAAGGTTATTGCTTTTTGTGTGTTTATTTTGTATGCTATCCCTTTGTTGAATTTATTAGTTATAGTTATATGATGGAGATTTTCTGTTTTCTATGCAAAGGAACAAGTCATCTGAAACTAAGTATGCTTTGAGTTCTTCCTTTTCTATTTGAATTCTTTTTATTTTCACCTCTTGTCTGAGGGCTCTGGTTAAATTTTTGAGTCATATTAAAGACAAGTGGACCTTCTTGTCTTATTCTTGATCATAGTGGGAATGTTTCCAATTTTTTCCCAATGTACTTTGATGTTGGCAATGATTTGTGAAAAATGGCTTTTATCAGATTAAGTGAAAGTCCTTATATTATCTTTTTTTTTGGTTAAGGCTTTAGGTTTTTGGGTTTCCTTTTTTAAAACCACAAATAGATGTTGGATTTTGTTAGTCTTTTTCTGCGTCTATGAAGATAATTCTCATTTCTTATGTGACTTAGGTAGTATAAAGGAAAAATAGGTGAAAACAAGGAGATGAAGGAAATAGATAATACAGATTTTACATGAGTCATTCTCACCTCATGTTTGTAACGTGTATTTAATCACACAGCTTACGGTGGTTTGACAATTTTTGTTTTTTTTTTTGTTTGTTTGTTTATTTTTCTCCGGTATCGGGAACTGAACTCACGACCTTGCTTTGCCAGGCAGGCGCTTTGCCGCTGAGCTAAATCCCCAGCCCACACAATTTTTGTTTTAAAGTGTGATATCTTCATTGTGTATTGCATATTTCCTTTTTTTGGCTTTTAAAAATAAGTGTGGTAGCATCAGTTTCCCCTTTTTGTCTGTACAACCATAGTCTGATATTGATGTGGGAAACTACTTTCTATAAACATGGTGTTGAGGTGAAGTTGACCGTAAGCCTCCCACCCCCTGAAATGTACCTGCTAATGGAGCTAAGTAAGTCAGTACTCTCTACTCCCTTTGTCATGCGATTGATTCCATGATGGGTTCAAACTACAAGTCAAACAAATGAGCTCAATTTGGACTTTGTCCTGGAGCTATTAAAGAAATAGGCGCATGATTTCCATTTGGAAATAAATCTAGACCGGAAATCTTTCACAGATTTCTCAAACAACAGGGAGAAAATACCAAAGGCTGCAGGGCCGTGACACTAAAGAAATTCAAGCAAAAAAAAAAAAAAAGGGAAACAAGTAGCTATTATTCACAAATAGAAGATAAAACCATGGCTTATCTGACACTAAATATTTTCCTACTCAGAAAGTAAAAAATAAACATTTCTTTGAGTTAATCCATTGGGAGTAGAATTGCAATCTTTCCTTCTGATATATAACACATTATACATATTCAGATACCTAATGTTAGTCTCTTAGGTTACCTCAGCAGTTTCACTGATAACTTTTCTTGTACAGGATGATTTGTCATAAAATTGGAATAAGGACTTCAAATTTTCCCAAAGTATTAAGTTTTATCATGACTACATTGATGAATGATAGTCAGTAAAAATTATCATTCACTAGGAAGAGTTATACCATACTTACAATATCAAATAGCAAAAAAGGTTTTTTTACAAAACCTGTGTAAGAGTACTGAATTCTGCAACTATATTTTGGCATTACATGGATACAAGTCTTAGTGTCCTAAAACTTCTATCAGAATGGATTTGCATGTGAGTGTTTCAGCATCAGAGACTTACAAATTAAGAATAGCATCATTTACTGAAATATCTTTTAGATCAACTAAGTTTTAAAGATTCTCATTGAGTCAGAATCTTTGTATACTTTGTATACTGATTGTTTAGTCTTGTAAGGCAACACTATTACTCAATGGTATTTTTTAGAAATTACCTTTTCTCAAATTACAATGTTGCTTGAGCTGAAGTAGTACTGATTTCTTCCTACGTCAGTTTCAAAGTTTTATGTTGAATTCTTTACCTTTGAGTTATATTACGGTTGACACCCAAAATGTCTCCAAATACGCTCACTGTGTTGAAGCCTTGGTTGAAGCCATTTGACAGGCTTTAAAGAAGTAGCTGGGTCATCCTCATCACATTTGCCTAGCAGCATATTCTAAACCTCATTAACCTATCTTCACTAGGGACTTTTGTTTTATAAAAATATATGTAGGGAACAATTCGTTGTAATATGTTTGATGTGTATTTGTTCACTGACTTGAATCAAATTATTGGGATTAAAGTCAGCCATTAAAGTATAAATCAAATCTACAAAATATCTCAATGAAAGAAAATTGTCAATCTCAAAAGATTATATATATATATATATCTCAAGAGCAGGAGTCAGATTTATAAAAGGACTAACATGACTGCTTCTCAAAACTTTGTGTAGCTTGTGGCCATGAAGTCACAGCCATAAATTATAAGACAGGCAAGAATATATTGGGGCTATTTCCTTGTCTATGTCAATGCTACTATATTTCTGACTCAGGGCCAGTGCAAGGAAGGTCCAGTCACACTGATTCATTTAGAAAGGTATTTCTGTGGAGCGATGACTATAGCAGAAGCAATGGAAATATGGCTCATCTATTATCATGTGGCCCTGGAACTGAGCCATGCTTTTGGGATCACATCACCACAACAGGAAAGATCCAGTGTTTTGTTGCCATCAAGATGCTACAGAAGTTCACTTGTACTGGCATAAATGAATCTAGAAGAGAGATAGCCACAAGACTAGTTAAATTCTCCCTCTTCACTAAGATGGAAAGAGAGGGAGGAAATATATTTCCTAAAAAATATTAGTGTTCACAAATTATTACTGGTTTTGTTCTCTTCTCATTTTGGTGATTGTTAAATTAAATTGATATGACATTAGGAATAGACTAGTTATTTTTAGAAAGCCTCCATGTCAAGCAATAGTTATTCTCACAAAATATTTTAATTTTAGTTCTATCTTCACTTAAGACCATAATGGTTAACTTTATAGTTTGGTGACCAAAACAGACTGTAGGATGGGGCGTGGGGCTGCACAAATGTCATCCCAGAACTCTGGGAGGCTGGGGTGGGATTGCAAATTCCAGCCCAAAGGGGGCTATTTAAAGTCTAAGAGAGGCCCTGTCACAATTTTTTTTTTAAAAAAAAAGGCTGGTGATACAGCTCAGTGTAAATTCCCTAGGTTTAATCCCCAGTAATACTACCCCCAATTTTTAAAAATCTCATCAATGCAATAATATGTGATTCATAAGAACTACCACATTTTTATGTTAATAAATCTTTTATCTAAACACATACTAAAGGAAAATATAACTTATTTCAGCTCAAACCAAATCAAGTAAAGGGCAAAATTTCTCTAAAGTATATTTTAAAACATTCAATACACTTTTTAATGTTAATCTCATTCAGTTGAGACATGTTTGACCTTTTAAATTTCATCAACTATCCCTCTAGCTGTATGACTCCTCTTTATTATGAAGTTTGGCCAGTCATCATAATAAACACTGTTATAACCTAATAAAATAATAATAATTCTTCCTTTAAAAATATATTACTGCTTTCTTTATTCAACAATGATGTAAAACAAAAAAAGATAAAATCACTGCCCCAAATTTATTATTAAATGTGTATAATTTTAATTTATTATTTAAAAGTTTATTTATGTTTTGGTAAGTAAGTTGGAATTTTAGTATACTAGTTTTACCTATAACGGCTTCTTGGTTAGCTGAAAAATGAAAGATGTCTTCAATGAGGGAAGACCATGTACGTAATACTGGAAATCCTTCTAATTAGTAAACAGTATAAATGTAGACTGTACAATTAAAAATAAAGATAAAATTTAGAATGCCAAAATTGGTTGAGGAAACTTAATAGGGAAAAATAGAGACAGAAAGGTTAGTAATTTGTAAGTAATAATATATCAAATATTTAAACAATAAAAAGTGTAGGAACATAGGAATTTTCCAGTTTTGTAAGTACTATATTTTCCAAAAAAGTTTTTACTCATATGAGGTGATTATGTTCTGTTGAGAGTTAGAAAGAAGACCAGTGAGAGACCTAATAGCAAAAGAACAGTATTGACTTCCAATAATAATCATTAAGTGCTAATCTCAGTATGAAATTAACACATCTTTGGCTCTGGGCAAAATGTTAGTGTGTGTGTTGAGATTTGCACATGCAAAGCGCAGATAATAATAACACCTCAGAGGAGTGCTGTGAGGCTTAATTAATTTCTCCAGAGTGCTATGGACAGGAGAAAATGTATGCAGACTGGACATTTAATCACTATTACTCCTCCAGGACTTTTCTTTTGAGCTTGCCTAGAGAGGCTTGATGGAAGGCTGCCAGGTACTGAGCTCCAGAAGGGGCTAGAAATACCTTGTACTGAACAGGGGAATGGATGAATTAAAAGCTCGACTTTAGGAGGAAACCTTAAACAAATGAAAAAGCTGGCTGTCGGGGGAAAGCAGAGGGAGTCAAATGAATTAACAGTATAATTTACAGTTTAAAAATGTACACAAGTGAGCTAAACGGAAAGAAGTGGGAGGAAGGAAAAGTGATAACAAGAAAAAAAGAATCTTTTTTTCAATTAAAGAAAGTACTTGAAGTGAGAGGGTAAAATGTAGTGGATGGCAGGCAGATGGATGCTGTATGAGTTAAAGTCATTTTTAATTACTAGCAAAGCAGAAAAAAGTATGGTCAGAAAGTTTTAAGTTTTGGGGCTGGGGATTTAGCTCAGCAGCACAGCGCCTGCCGGCAAGTGCAAAGTCGTGAGTTTGATTCCTGGTACCGGAAGAAAAACAAAACAAAACAAAACAAAAACAAAACAAAGAGAAAGTTTTGAATTTTTAGTATTTGGAGAACTGTTATATTTGTTAAGAGTCAAATGAAAGATTTCTGAAGCACAACTAAAATAAATATTCAGAAGTCAATATTTTTAGTTATCACCGAGAAATGATATTAATTCTTCTCATTAGGGCTTAATTTACAAGGTTTTTGTGAGGATACATTAAAAATGTTTCACTGGAAAGAACATAGAATGGTCAGGCATGGTGGTGCACTCCTGTAATCCGAGCACCCTGGGAGTGTGAGGCAAAAGGATTTCTAGTTCCGGTTCAGTCTGGAGCATTTAGTGACCTAGCAAGACTCTCTCTCAATAAAAAAAAGGCTGAAGATGAATCTCAGTGTGAAGACTGGGTTCAATCTCCAGTACCACCAAAATCAAAAACAAAAAATCCATGAAGTTGCTTATTAGACAGGAAAGAATCCATAACTTTGTGAAACCGCCATTCTGCGAATTGTAATGTTGCATGAGCTAACGTTGTACTTACTTATTTCTTCCCACTTCATTTTTTCTTATAACAAATATTTCACATTTATATTGTCATGGCTGGGATCTGAAATGTTCCCCAAGTGGCTCATTGTGGCAAAGTCCTGGTTGACAGTTGGTGGGCTTTGGTGAAATGAGTAGGTCCTGACGGTTGTACTCATCAAGTGAGTCAATCTATCCAGTAAGTCATTATTTGACAGTACTATTGGGAGATGTTGGAAACTGCAGGGCATAGCCATCCTAATGGCTACCAGGGGAGATTCCTTGGGGATGGTATGTTGGTCCAGGGCCCTTCTCCTCTGGCTTTTCCTCTGTCTTTGCTTTCTGCCTAATAAGATGTAAGCAGGTTTGCTGTAAGATCATAATGCTCTATCTCAGCTCAGGCCCACACAGAAGCAGCTGATCATGGGTTAAAACTTCTGCAACTGAGTCAAAATACATCTTCCCTCCACTTGTGTTATTTTCTTAGGTATTTTGTCAGAGCAATGAAAATTTAACACATAGTATTACTTTGAATACCTGAAACTTTAAGAGGAATCCTGAATTATAGTTTGAGTTATCCTAAAATTTTCTGACTTATTTTGTGACTTGAAAGACTTTGTTCCCATAGAACCAATATTATCATTGAATGTTGTATGCTCCGGAGGACATAGCTATTTTAAAATATTGCAGCAAAAAACTTTAATCAGAGATTGTTTGAGCAACTACTTCATGCTAGTCCTTTCTGAGATACTACAGCAGGAATAAATATAGAGGTAGATTTAACATAGTTTTCCAACTAGTAGAGAGAATTCAAACATACAAATATTTTAAAAAGTCATACTCAATAAATAGTGTACAACAATAAATATCAGTTTGAGATTTTAGAGGATGCAGTCAAATATTTGCAATGATAAGTAATAAGAAAAAATACCCAGTACGTTATTTTCTTCCATAATACTCATTTCTCTGTACTCTTCCTAATTTCATGAGCAAAAGACTGCACAGGAAAAGGTCTCTGAATGAGAGAAAAGGAGAAAGAGCTCATTGGGTAGTCTTGTGCTTATTTGCATCTTGTTATGAAAGAGCTTTTTGTGGTGGCAGAGAACTTACATGAATTAAAAAATTACATAAAGGATTGTTCTCTAGGGCAAAAAAGCATCCAACTCTGAAGGAAGGAGTGAAATAAATTCTATCTAAAATTTCTAATTACTCTACTACCAATATGAGTTGTTGTACATAATACTAGATATAGGCTGAGATTGACAAGGTAACAGCTCTTCAAGGACTGCTGTAAATGAAAACAAACACGAGATAAATTCTAGCAAAGTTAACATGGGTGGACAGAAAATTAGACACAAATTTGCCTTTTTTCAACATCCAAATATTCCAAAAAGCAATTTGAGTAGTATATTAAGTCCCAGGGAAAAAAGACTAGATAAGAGATTCCTACATAAGTGACAATTGAAATTACCCTGCATTCCTATCTAAGATACCCATTTATCTTTGTTTTATTTAATTAGCATTTATTCTTTTGTCCCAGCATTGCCTTATGGACTGAAAATGCAAAGATAACCATAAGAATCTAACTGACAAGACACCTGTAGTCCAAATGAATGAAAGGGCATAGAAACCAATATTTGCTAAAAGCATCACTTCCTTGAAAAGTACTCACAGCTTGAATGTAAAGTCTCTATCTTTTGGTTCAATGTCACTTTAGGAAAATATATGTTTCAGCCATAGCCACTATAACTAATACTGATCACTGTCAAAATCTCACCTTATGGGGAAATCTGTCAAGACAAGTTTTTAAAACTACTTTATTGATTAATAATCTGTCTGACTCTTTGGACAGGAATCAGTTGTGAGCAAAGATATACCAGTTTAATGTAAATGTTCATCCATACATCTGCATCATCAAATTTGAACACTTTAATTGTATATCTTAAGAATCAGTTAAACCCAGGCATGGTGGCACATGCCTGTAATCCCAGCACTAGGGAGGCTGATCACTGCAAATTCAAGACCATCCTGGGCTACAAAGTGAGCTCAAGTCCAACCTGAACTGCATAGTGAGACTCTGTCTCAAAAAAAACAACAACAAAAAAAAAATTAAAAGAAAGCATATGTCAATTTTAAGTTTCATGTAAAAAGAATTACACTCTGTCTTGGTTACTTTTCTCTCATTGCTAAAACAAAATACCCGAGGCCCAATATTAAGGAAGGAAAGGTTTATTTAGCTCTCAGTGCGTGGAAGGTTCAGTCCGTACTTGGTTAGCTGCAAGGCAGAGTGGCACATGGCAGAGAGAAATAGTTCATGGCGGCGGAAAACAGCAAAAACAATAAGAACAGAAGAGGGAAAGGGTAGTGGCAGGCAGCCTCTTTCCCTCCCTTAAACTGTGTGCAAACTACCAACAGCAGGGTTGGTGTAGCTCTCATACCCGTAATCCCAGCATTGGACCATGAATCAATCATAATTCTAGAAGCCCGCCCCATGACTGCATGAGGCTTTGGGCGAACATTCAGACACAAACCATAACATGCTCAAGTCCTACTCTGCATAAACTGTCTTTCAGCAGCCCAATTCATGTTGAGATGCCCATCTATTAGCACATCATTTGGCATCTCACTGTACAACATGCGTAAACTGAATGAATAAATGCTGCTTATTATTGCTGCTTTTAGATGAATTAAATACTAACCTCTTTATCACTGATGTACTTCTACTAGGCACTCAACTCATTTTCCTGCTGTTCCTACAAACACCTTTTTATATTGTTAGTACAGATGACTTTCTAGATTGAAATCAAATCGTAAGTCTTTCTCAAAAATATCTTTGTTAGTTCCTGTTAACATTCAATTATAACTCCTCACCATGTAATCTGTGAGATGGTAACAGAGTCTTTTAAAATTTGAATAGCGATAAACTCTGATGAATACATGAGTGAATGAAACAGCGAATGCAGACAATTTTGTGAGGGAATGCAGGAGATCATTCCTAACCCCTGACAATGTCTGTTCCTTGTCAGATGTAAGAACTTCTTAATATAATAGCTCACAGACATTGCTGGTCCAGCTTGGTGAAATTTTATGGCCATGCCATTTTAATTGTTGTTTTGTCTTTGAAATTTTAGAAAGTATTTTAATAGTATTAACATTTACTGCTTGTGCTCACTTTTAGAAGTCGAGACAACCTTCACGGAAACCAAAAATCTGGGAGAGAGATAAGATTTGAGGTAAAGCAAAAATAATTAATTGGATGAACCATCAGCCGGCTTCAATATTCAGGAGAATTTGCTTGAAGGGAAGGAGTGGATAAAGGTAGATAAAATAAAACAGTGTGTATAACGGAGCATATTATGTCTGGAAGCATTTGCGAACTTAATAGAATACCAAATTCACTAAAAGGTAGAGAATCAAGCATTTTAATTAGCACAATTTTAGAATACACTTCTGCTCTGGATGCTGTTTGGAATGAAGGAAAATTTCATCTCTTTAAGGCTTTAATGTTTTATGGAAAATCCTAAGACTTTTCACAGAGATAAGGTTTTGATTACTTGTCTGTATTTGATATTTTATAGTGCGATAGCTAAAGGCACATTTTCCTGAAAGGTACAGGATAGAGCTTCCAGGCCCTGGTATTTTAAAGGAAAAAGTACTCTGATGTGTTGTTGTAAGTCCTGGTTTGTACTGAAGTTCTGTTTTACACCTGTTGTGTTACTGCAGTTATTGACAGCATCCCTTATAATTCTTAGAAGTGTTCTGGTTTGAACAATAAATCATACTGTCACCTTAAAAATGAGAAAAATAGAAAAAATGGTGTGATGAGGTCATAATAAAGCTGCTAGATGTGCTAAAACATTTTAGACATCATGACAGCTGTAGCTGACTCTTTAGGACTAATGCCTACAGTTCTAAAGGAAGCCTTACCTGCACATCTTAGTTATAAAATTCGGGAATGTGGTAATAATAAAGAGAATCCTTTCTTGACCTTTCAAAGTAATTACTTTATGAATCTATTACTACAGTTTAGATTTCCTTCCATGAAGATTTCTATTGCGAATTGAAACATTTAATGTCTGAAGTAGATTATTTATTAATGTAAATCATTGTCTAAACACACCTTCTATTCTTAGAACTATGATTACATTTTGATGATGGTTTGATTGATAGCATGATGAAAAATAGTCTCAATCAGTAATGAACATGTAAGCTTGCAGTGATATGATCTGACCTTGGTTGATAGACTTTGGTGTCATTATTACAGGGATACAGAAGCATTTATACATGGCATCTGGGTCTTTTTCTTTTTTTTAAGTAGAAAATTAACAAAATTTAAAATGACTAATGATCCATTTTATGAAGTTTGCATCTCAAAGAATGATTAACCTTCCACAGTCATTTGATATAAAAAGATAAAGGTGTTTCATTCTATTATTCAAGGAGGTCTTTGTTGTGTAGGTGTTTCATTATAACCACCACAAACAACAACAAAAATCATAATATTAAATTATTCAATGATCATGGGCTACTCATGTAATTATTATTATGAAAATAGCCCAATTCATTTAACATTAACGAATGGTTCCTTTTCTGCAACTTGTTTTGCAAATGAAATTTTATGATTCTTGCAAAGGAATAAAGACACTCTCGGCAATTCAGCAGAGAAAAGCTTAAATTTTGAAGATTTGAGAGGCCCTTGGGAAAAGCGGGGAAATCCTTAGCATGTTTTCACAAATATAGCTCTGAATATGATCATATTTTGCAAGTCAAATATGAGATGAAGGCTGTTGCATTCCACTTACCATAATGTGTGTTTCAAAAATAAGAAAAACCCCAGAAGCACAAACCAGCACTTAGCTCATTTTTTTTGAGTATTTTAAAAACTGTGTGTAATTTTACCATTACAATTAATACCTAACTTTATCTAAAATGGTGTCAATAAATTTACTTTAATTAATTTTTATTTACTTTCAAGATAAATCTGTGTGCTATTCTTTTTTTGCATGCCAGTTGTAGAAGAAATTAGGATGGTTTTAATTCCATTCAATCAAAAGGATTTTTTCTCCATGCCAGTTATCCCCAATTATGAAGATTTCTCCATAATTGCACAATTCATTGCCTAAATACATAGTACATGAGTGAATATATACCTAGAAATAATTTTATGCCACAGGCTTGCAGTAGGTCAGGAAAAGAAGTACAGAGTCAGCTAAACATATTCAAATAAAATAAAGAAGTATATGCTAAGATTGTTCTATGTAAGGGTCAAAGGTTAGTACAATTAAGAAAATTTTTTTTAACCATCTAGTTAATGAAGTATGGAATTTAAAATAGAAAACCCACTCCACTCATTGTATATTTTCTTGATCTTTCATGTATAAATTTCTGCTCAGTTTCCTATTTTTTTTTTTTTTTTGTATAAAGAATTGAACTCAGGACCTTGAGGTTGCCAGGCAGGTGCTTGTGCCACTGAGCTATATCCCAGGCCCAATTCTATAATGCTTGACTTTATGTAGTAATTTCCATGGAAACTGCATTAGACTTTGAGTCTGACTATTTCTCTGTCCCAGTGTAGCCACTGATGATTATTGATCGGTGTTGTAATTTAGATCTAGAATGTCTACCAAAAGGTTCATGGGTTCAGACACAGGGATTTTAAAAACCACTGGATCATGGGGGTCCAATGCAAAGCTGCACTGTTCAGAAACTGAATCTGGAGGTCCCATTTGACCCAACTATTCCCCTTCTTGGTATCTTCCCAAAAGAATTAAAAGCATCACATCACAGAGATATATGCACACCCGTGTTTATAGCAGGAGAGCTTGTCATAGCTAAATCTTCAAAATAACCCAAATGGCCATCAACCTATGAATGAATAAAATAATATGTTTTGTTTATACAGTGAGTACTACTCAGCCATAAAAAAGGATTAACTTGAGCTATTTGTAATTAAATGAATACACCTTGAGACCATACTCTTAAGTAACATAAATCAGACACACATCTATACATATAGCATTGTCTGAA